>NW_028241932.1:0-59787 GCF_964263255.1 Lissotriton vulgaris | reverse complement strand
ACCAGCAGAAGAGATATGTTGTTGTGTGCCAAATGGTGCAGCTCCGGGACATATGAATGCCCAGATATTTTCAGGGCATCCTTTTCCCCACCCCCTCTATGCAATCCTGGGTCATGACTATAGTAATTGGCATCACCTCATATTTCCCCCAGTTCACACAGTAACTTGAAAATTCTGAGAAAGAATCTAGTAAGGACAACTTTGCCAGTTTGGACATTCGTGGTTGGGAGACCATCATCAGGATTCATCAGTGTATGCAAAAGAAATAATGGGTCTTGCTGCAGTTGTTATACCAGGTATAAGGAGTAGGAGTAAAGGTGAAAGCGGACAACCCTGCCTTGTGCCTCTTTTGATGCAAATTGGGTGGTAAAGGTGGCCTCCACAGTTGATCTGCACAATCAGCATGATTTTAGAGCCACTTAACTTTAAAAAATGTTTATCTAAGCAAAGACAGATCAGGGGTAGAAGGCAAGTCTTTTGTATCCTCCAAGGTATCAAGATAGAATGACAGCGGGTCTAGGTTGTCAAATTCTGCAGTACGGCTGGGTCTAAAAGACTGAATTTAATCTCTGCATCTCCTAGGCCAGGGGCGCAGTGCCAGCATCTTCTTTGGTCTGACCACCATCTCATGTGAGAAATCTTCTGATATGTATCGAGGGTGCAAAAACGTTCCACCATATTTTCTGTCTGCCTGAAGGACAGCCTTGGCATGTTGCTGGCATAATAGGTATGCTATGATAGCTCTAGGAGTACCAGAGGACTGCCTCGGATGTGCCCGCATTCTGTGTGCATGCTGGAATTCCAATGTCTCCTTGAACGTCAGGTGGATCAGAGTGGACAGAAAGGCGGCAACAAAGACCAGCATTTTGTCACCCTCCAAACCCTCCAGGATTCCATAGCACTGGATAATATAGCTTCGGTCCAGTCCTCTAAGTCCAAGATCTTCCATTGCAGCCACGAAATGCCAGTACCCCAGTTGGGCTGTTGACCTTAGAAACTGTCCAGTCCATCTACCCTCTTGTCCTGTAAGGGAAGTACCACTGTCAAAGGGGCATGTGTACAGAATAGACAGTTTCTCCTCTGACAGAGTACCAAATGAGTAGTGCCAGGGAAAGCTCCAGCTCTAGGAATTTACTGTCAGAAGAGTTCTAGACCACAGCAGCAGGCCAGATGCAACATCAATAGGCCAGCATCCAAGTTTGGAAGCTGGGTCCCTGCTAGGAGTATTCCTCCCCATCGCTGGCAGAAGGAAGTGGCAAGAAGAAACAGCCCCAAATAGTGCAGGAGCCCCCACCCTAATGTGGTGAGGAAAGGACATCTGTTGAAAGAGGTCTATGATTAGGAGGACCAGTAAAAGAATGAGCAGGGAAGCAAAAGAGCAATGCCCCGTTTCACCTCTGCATGCAGACATGGCCCAAAAAACAGGAGCACCTCGTTTCCTCGATGCTCAAAATTCAAGCAGCCGCATCAGCAGCCACCGCTCATGAAGCAGTGCTATTCATCACTCCACCCATCCATCCATGCAGCCTCTATCACAAGAATCTTGTCTCTCCATGGGCTAGTCTCCTTTCTAATTGGTCAGGGCCCAAGGGCGGGAGCACCTTGCTCCTGGGTAGTTTGTCATCCATGGTCCATGAAGAATCAGGTGTTGCTATAGTCCATGCAGCCCTGCAGCAGCTGCCGCATATCAAACAGCACACTCCGGTGCTCTACCAGGTCACCTGCCTAGTCATAGGCTCTGGGCGGCTGTGTATGCAAAAACAGGGGCGAGGGCATTGGTACATTGGTGTGCACGCCCCTCCAGAGCTTCTGCGCATCTGGGGATGGCATGAAAGGAAGCGGTAGATCATTGCAGGCGCCGGAGCCATTAAACCATTGGCCATCTTGCTCCATTGCATATCTTCACCACCCAAGACCATGCTTATATGCTTTAATAACATGTAATTGGCTTACGTGATGTACAGTTAATATTGAATACAGTATCAGTATGGAGAGGTATATTCAGAGAGAAGAAGCAGGATCTCCAGCTTAACACCAGTAAAGTAGGCACTTTCAGGCAGGTTGGTTGCAAATAAGCCAAAAGAAGGCAAAGGATGGCCTTTGAGTTACTGCCCTTATCTGGAGTGAGTATAGTGAGTAAAGTTCAACAAGATGTTTATGCAAGCATTAGCACAATTAGCAAAACAATTATTACTACTATTCCCAGCTGCAATGACACAAATTACCAAGTGGCATCTCTTAATGATGGAAATGACCAAACGTGAGTCCCATGCACACTGTGCCACTGGAACTGAGCTATTCCTGACTGATTAGACTTAGTAAATGTGAAACTGGACTTGACTTGCTTGTGTTCTGATTCAAGCAGAACAGTTTGGTCTTGGCTGTTCCTAATGGAGGTGGGTCAAAAATGATTGGCATACGGATGGGTCAGTCCAAACGAAGGTTGTATGGTGTGCAAAATAACGATGACTGGCATGCGGCTCTGAGCAATTACCAGTGGCTGATTTTAATTCATCATTCCATCATTTACTATTTATATGCCTCACATTATAGGGAGATATGGACATAGGCCCTGGAATTAAGGGTGCATGGGTTCTCCAGTACCCCCTGGAGCTCAGAAAGTGAACGAGCAATGAAGATGCCTTTAAATTTAGATTGTGCCTTGTCACATTTGTTGTGTATTCAAAGACAGGGGTCAAATTTTCGGATAAGTCTTCTGACAAACAGGGGCTTATATTTTTAACATAGAAACAGATGTTTACTTTTCTTTCTTTGACTGTAAAGTGAAAGGATTTTGTTAATTGAACAGTCTGACATTCTTGATGTAGTTCAACAAGTGTGAAACCAAAGGCTGTAGCATATCAGTTTATTTTTTAACACAAAACAAAATGGAATACTTATAAATAAACGGTCCACCTATTTTAAAACATATCAGCTTTTAGGAAAGCACAAACAAAGCACATTTTTGTGCCTTCTGAGGATTGATGGAAACAAAGATTTTAATATGATCAAAAAAAACAAGACACTTAATTTCGTGATGTGCAAAGGATAAATATTTGCAAAAACCTGGTCTACACATACTTATTGGTTGTGTGCTATATCGTTTTATCAGTAAAATTGAATGTGCGCATTTTGTGGACATTTCAATGGAAAATGTGCTCTCTGTAAACAAAAGTGGTCTATCACACCATATATATATATATATAAATATATATATATATATATATATATATATATATATATATATATATATATATATATATATATATATATATATAATTCACTGAAAAAAACATAGGTTATAGACCATATATAGTTAGGAATTAGCATTTACAAAACCTTAATTTACTCGCACAAAACCATAGAAATTCGCATATATAGTTAGTTGCAATAACTATATATCGCGCACCCGCAATCCACTGCTGATGATGTCACATATTATATCATTCATGACATGGTCAGTGACATCACTGATGACATCACTGATGACATCTCATTTGACATTACTGATCACATCACTGATAATATCATTCATGTGATAATGCGATGAACCTCTTCAGACTCTAATATAACCTTAGATACAATCAGTGTACACAGACACTCACAGATTGTCACTCATCCATGGAGTTACTCACACATCTAGTCAGTCATGAAGAGAATCAATCACTCCTCCATTTCCTCAACTATACAGTTATACACACCTTACTAATTCAAACATATTCTAACACATATTTACTCTCTTATACAATCTCTGATACAAGTTCACAATGATTCATAAAGCCACTCTCACATTCACTGGCTCTTATGCTCAGTTATTTATATATGTCAACTCTCACATGTACTGTGTTTTACATATGTACTTACTTTGACATGTAGCACTGAGATATCCATTCACTCACCAATACACTCATGCACACAGTCAACTGCCCATACAGCTGTTTCCACATGCACGTTTGAACCAATACATCTAGTGAAACAACTGCTCACACATCTATGCACAGAGTCATACACCTCACAGCCACCCACACACATACTCAGTCTCCCATACAAATACTTGGGCAACCAATCAATAACCCATATAGTTACTCATATAGCTACTGATTAACACATGCAGCAGTTTACAGAACAACAGACATAATGATGCACAAATTAAGACAGTTTAGTCACTAACCCATGCACTCAGTGAAACACATTTAATCACTCTCTCATACAGTCAGTCATGCACCTACTAAATCCTTCATCCAGACACTTATACATCCACTCATTCTTCAATATGTAAGACATATTTTAACTTTACAGAAACATACAAACACTGGATGATGTCATCAGTGATGTCATCAGTGATGTCACTGACCATGTCATGAATGATGTAATATGTGACATCATCAGCAGTGGATTGCGGGTGCGCGATATATAGTTATGGCAACTAACTATATATGCGAATTTCTATGGTTTTGTGCGAGTAAATTAAGGTTTTGTAAATGCTAATTCCTAACTATATATGGTCTATAACCTACGGTTTTTTCAGTGAATTTCAATGGTTTTTTAATAGCAAATATCAAAAGCTGTAAAATATCAAGTACGTGGTAGGTAAAAACATTTTCGTATTTATGCACGCTGATGTGCTTTGAACGCTGCCCCCCCCTCCTCTTTTTTTTTGGGAGTATTCTCTCTTTGCAGATAGTGAAGGGTAGGTAACGTAAGCCTTTGCCCCCATTGTAACCCGTCGTGCCTGCTTCCCTCTACATTTGATTGATTGTTATCCAAGCATTTACTGTTTTAGAATTGGGTGCTCTCATGCTGACGCCAGCTTCAATCTGAAACATCCAGAAACACTGTAGACTACCAATTCAATCAGTTCCGGTGGAGCCCCAACGTGACCCGGTAGAGAAGAACTTGCCCTCCCCTCTTTGACTGATTGTTCTTGTTGCCTGTCCCTTCTCTTGTCATTTAACAGAACTTTTTGGACTGCTGAAAGGGGTTGTATTCCGACCGCTGGTTGGTGGAGACATTTTGACTATATTCTGGACCTGCGTTGTCGCGTAATGCGTCATATGACGCGCCGCGTTAGCGCACCCGGAAATGCTCTGGTGCGCAAGGCGCAGCTTCCCGGAAACGATCCAGAGCGCGGCGCGCAGCGCGTAACGTAAGCATAACAGGTTATGTGACTTGTTAATAAAACTTTTCATTGGTTCATTTTACTTTTGTTATTCTAATGATGAAAGGCTTGGTTATATGTTTTTTTTTTCCCAAATGATGAAAGCCCCACCTTTTTTTTCTCACTCTGACTTGTAAAGCAAAGGACCCAGATGCATTTACAGTTTATCACTTACAATGTTCCAGGCTAATGTATTTTCCCGGGAAATTTACAACTGTCCTGCAAGTAAAATATTCCTTTTTCGAGAAAAAGGGTGTTTCTTCGTCCCATGAGGGAGCCGTTGAGCAAAAGAGGCTCGGCCTTCTGTCTTAGTCGCTGATAGTCATGAATATCAGATTCTTATCAATCACTTTATGTTGCAGGAGTAGAAAACACAACAGCCCTTGACCATTTTTCTTTACTGCGTTCCTGCGTATTATACCTTTTAACAGTCATGTATTGGACTGCTTTATTTCACTTGCCTTTTACTGATTCGAAAACAGTGGCTATTATTCAAAACTTTACCAATGTAGGTACTACTACCATGTTTTTAAAAAAAAAACCTTTATTGTGAAAATGTCAGTATACAAATACGGGCCTATAACCACGTGGGCCGGCCACGGAGCAAACTGGAATCGTATATGATGAGGGCACATTTACACTGTAGAAGAACGTAACGGGCGACCTATTAGATTGCAAGAACTAAGGTGTCTACCATTTACGGAATCGGTGGACGTACATTTTATAATTAAAGTACGACAGGGCCAGTTACAATAAAATTATCTAGATATACATTTGTGGGCAAGTACCATGGGTGACGTTAATTCGAACTTTTAATAGTACAGTAATCAATAACACATCAGAACTTAATATCAATAGGGATGCCAAAATGTTCAATCAATTCTCGTCCCTGCTCGCCATGTGCTTCAAAACTGCATACGTATCTCGTGATATCAAGGTTGGGCAACCAGTACACAACAAGGAGTTACGAGTCCCATTTATACCGGCGACATTTTGGGCGCGGCCGGGCATGTCCAGGATATAGTCAAACATAACAAATGAGGCTGACGTCTCTGAAGCAGTTGACGCACAGCAGGACAAAACAAGTGAACCTGAAACCTCTGGAATAATTGTCGCTCAGAAGAACAACACACAAAACTCTGTAGTGTCTGAGGAAAGTAAAACAGAGAAGGGCACTGTAGTTTCAGACACACTTAACACTAATGACTTAACAAAGATATCGTCTGTCTATGAAGCAGCTGTCATGTTCACAGAATTGACAAAGAAGTGTGCAGACACCAATGCTATTAAGAAACACAAGGAAATCCCTAACGCATCAGCATTCTCGGAAGAGGTTGACACAGATGACATCTTAAGGAACAAAGAAAGACAAATTAAGGATGAGGAAGTTGTCACTTTAGTTTTTTCATCAGCTAGCGACAGCAACAAACACATTGTAATGGAGATTAGAGAGGCTACGGATGGGTGAATAAATTATCAAAAGAAATGGCGACTCCCCCCTTTAGCAGATTAGCTAAATCTTTGCGTAATTTGGGCATACAAGTTATATTATTGGAAGTAGATGGTTATAGTTCTGGTTAATTTCCATTCAGAGTGTCCTACACAGCACCACTCTAGGTAAACACTACTTTATGTAAAACCTGGGACATACCACTCATTGGAATGTTTGTGATCTTTCCTGTTAAGTTGCATCATAAGTTATTTTAACCATTCCATATAAAGTCATGCATAAAAATGAATACACAGACACAAATAACATGTGTATCCAAAAACAAAATACAGATTTCGGCCTTATTTAGTTTTCAAAGGCAAATTTCTGTGGAAAACATGCACATTAAGGGTCGCCTTTCCTTAAACCTTTGTTTTTAAAAAAAAATTGGAAGAAACAAAAAGTCTTCCCTTCCATAAATAACCCAAGACTTTTATTTTGTTATGGCAAGGGAACGAAATAGAGAATAAACTATAGTTGGTCACCATGGGGTTTAAAGAAGGGATGGTTCTTCACCTGGGTGCCGTCCAGAACTCAGCACGTTGTGCTGCCTTGGAACTATTCGCACAACAGACCGCTACTGACCATTGTTGCTTCTGTTTTAATAAAAAAAATTTAAGGTGTTTACTGTTTTTGTTGCGATGTATATATTTATAAGTTATTAAAGTGTTATAATCCTACTACTTTGTTGGAGTGCTATATATTTTTAATGTGACACATAATTGTGAAGACTTTGATGTACAAAACGGCATCCCTGGAATCTTCCGCTTCAGGGTCGGTCTCACACACCCTTACAGTGAGAATCCCCTCCCCAATCACAATACAGGATAGTTATCAGATAGTAGGAACGCGTGTCAGAGGGTGCGGTAGTGAATAGGGTGAAAGGGTGGTGTCGGGCGGGCACAGGGTGTGATTCTCAGGGAAGAGCAGCACAGATGGGGGGAGGTTTATGGCCCATGCATAAGACAGAGAGCGGGGGTGACCAGGGCGTGGGGGAGATGCTTGCGAGGGTGGGGAGCCATGCTGAGGATCGGTGGCGTTCAGAGAGTGGGTCTGGTCAAGGCATCTAAAATGGCTGCCGTGCACGACAAAAGTGTGTCATTGGAAAAAAAGCAAGATGGTGCAGACAATGTTTATCAATACGAATTAATTTATAACAATTATTTTTAACAATATATTTACTTGCAGTATCAAAATGGCGGTCAACACTTCCTGATTTCCTTCGAATCGAACGTTAACAGACGTCACGATCGGCGTCGTGCAGAGAGTGGGTCTGGTCAAGGCATCTAAAATGGCTGCCGTGCACGACAAAAGTGTGGCATTGGAAAAAAAGCAAGATGGCGCAGCATCGTTTATCAATACGGATTCATTTATAACAATTCTTTTTAACAATATATTTACTCGCAGTGTCAAAATGGAGGTCAACACTTCCTGATTTCCTTCGAATCGAACGTTAACAGACATCACGCAGCAAAAAAAAAAAAAAAACGCTCACGCGCAGCCGCTGGAATACAAGTATCAACATATATGAGCATTCTCAGCCACCCTCAGAAAACATAGGGGGTCAGGTACGTCTCCCGTACCCCCTTATACCCATTTCTCACATTGTTTTTCCTCCATCTTGTAATTTAATTAAAACAAAACACAAAATGGCGAATTCCCGTTTCGCGTCCCGATTGGCTACCCGGTTCGCAAACCGGAAAGCGCTTCTTCCGCAAAAAATCAATTTTTTTTATTTGCCCCACGGGACCCTTTAATAACCCCAACATCATTCCTAGGGGGTCAAGAAGGGTCTACCTTGCCCCCTTTCATTAAATTCGCCCTTCGTTTTTCTCCTCTTTTAGTCTCTCGATCCTACCGAGAGACAAGATGGCGGCCGCACCAGACTGTTTAGAATGTTGACAGACGCCAGAGAGCCAATCAGCTTCGCTTCGCAAAGCTCCGTTACGCGAAAAGTTCGCGAACCGGAGCGCTACCCGGGACGCTGTCACAGATATATCTGTTTTTTAAAACGTTAATTTCTCAAAATCCACTGGAGCACATATATTGAGACCCAGCAAAGGCACATCGGGCTAACAGTCCCTACAATTTTGCCAAGTTTCGTGCAAATGAGTGACAGTCTGTGAGAGTCTGTTTACACTGAGTGTATCTAAGGTTATATTAGAGTCTGAAGAGGTTCATCGTATTATCACATGAATGATGTCATCAGTGATGTGATCAGTAATGTCAAATGAGATGTCATCAGTTATGTCAGTTGAGATGTCATCAGTGATGTCATCAGTGATGTCATTTGAGATGTCATCAGTGATGTCATCAGTGATGTCATTTGAGATGTCATCAGTGATGTCATCAGTGATGTCATTTGAAATGTCATCAGTGATGTCATCAGTGATGTCACTGACCATGTCATGAATGATGTAATATGTGACATGATCAGCAGTGGATTGCGGGTGCGCGATATATAGTTAGTTCAACTAACTATATATGCGAATTTCAATGGTTTTGTGTGAGTAAAATAAGGTTTTGTAAATGCTAATTCCTAACTATATATGGTCTATAACCTATGTTTTTTTTAGTGAAAATATATATATATATATATATGTATATATATATATATATATATAAATATGCAACTATGTACTCCAAAATGCACCTCTGGCTACATACCAGAGCTTTAACACTCTCTTACAGTATTTTTATAGTGGCAGGGTACCCTTCCACTACAAAAAGCATGCTAGGCATTTAGGTACACCCTTGTACTAAGGTGCAGGGGTGGATAAGTGGCACAAAGCAGTCTAATGTGAGCTGGCACTATAGGAGAGAGCAAACGTGGCATATCTTAGTAGATATAGTGCTGTCCTACTTACTCCATTTCGGCACAGCAGCTTGATATGGAGGTGGAGGTCCATAGCAATATCAAGCAACCTTGGGTGCTCGACAGCCATGTTCAACTTCTTAGTGCATTTTCACCCCAAAGCCAAACTTTCACTTCTCCACATACCTTACTCCAGTCTTACGTTATGTTTATGTTACATTTTGTTATGATATGCTATGTTATGTAATGTTATATTATATTATGTTATGCCACTTATTGTTATTTATTCACGGTCTTTGTCAAATTGAGATACATCAAATGAGAGTTCCAATTGCGTACTTCTTCCAACTTTGGAAATCAGCTAGATTTGGTAACACACAGGGAGACACAACTGAATTTCAGCAGTACGCCAAAATAAGCTCACTTCTCTAATGCCTCCTTATCAGGCAATGACTGTGAATTTCAGAAAAGGGAAGGCCAGGGGAAACGATCTGCCCCGGGAGGTGGCAACTAATATTTGCTCAGGAAACTGCCTTTCAAATGGTCTTTCTGGGGGTGGCAGGAGACATTGTGAGGTTATAATCAACTGTAATATTTTATTATAGACAGGCCTACCCACTGTTTAGTTTGTAAAAGAATTAGTCCTGGCTGGAGCCTCAGAAGCTCAGAGCCGGTCAAATCATTGTTGGTGGCTGCGTAGCTTTATATTCACCTCCTGCCTCTTTAATCTACTACCAGACACTCTCTATCCCATTATCTCATTCTGGCTAATTCCTACTTTCTCCCTTTACAGTGTTTTTTCTTTCTCCGTCTTTCAGCTTTGTTTGTTTTTCCTTTTCTTGCTGTTAACAAATGCCTGTCCCAAAAAATGAGTGCTTATGGCCCTCAACGGCAACCACTGGTTCAAACTAAGCACTGGTCCTGTCAGACGTTATTACGGGAAGGACCAACTTGCTACAAAGTATAAAAAAGTATCTTCAGGGTAAAAGAAAGAATGCTGTAGCATCCTGCACCATCCACTGGTATGACCTTGTAGAGTAGCCTATTCATTAATTAACAGGGTGACTTTCTTTAAAACCAATAAATAGTTTTTTATCAAGAGTTGAGCATAGGAAGTGATTTTGAGATAAATAATATGCAGTTTGTGCCCTCCCATTCTCATGGCGCTGGTTATAGATATCATTCTACTGCAGCGATTTGTGATGGCACAAATATATAGTTCAACAAGCATTTACAATGCAATGGTTTTGCCTTTGTTAAAGTTAGAGCTATTGGCATTGCTCTTGACATTATTTTTATGTTTTTTTAACATAAATAAATGGCATTGCCATTTACAATGCCACTAGCTTTATCTCTCGCTAATGACACACACAAACATACACAGAGCCCCCCCACACACACACCCACACAGAGCCCCCCACACACACACACCCACACAGCCCCCCACACACACAGCCAGACAAAGCTTCCCACACACACAGCTACACAGAGCCCTCCACACACACCCACACAGCACAAGCAGGCAACAGGGGCACACGGAGGCACAAGCAGGCAACAGGGGCACACGGAGGCACAAGCAGGCAACAGGGGCACATGAAGGCACAAGCAGGCAACAGGGGCAGGAAAACGGAGGCACAAGCAGGAAACAGGGGGACGAAAATGGAGGCACAAGCAGGCAACAGCTGCACACTGAGGCACAAGCAGGCAACAGGGGCACACGGAGGCACAAGCAGGCAACAGGGGCACATGGAGGTACAAGCAGGCAACAGGGGCACACGGAGGTACAAGCAGGCAACAGGGGCACACGGAGGCACAAGCAGGCAACAGGGGCACACAGAGGCACAAGCATGCAACAGGGGCACGAAAACGGATGCACAAGCAGGCAACATGGGCACGGAAACTGAGGCACAAGCAGGCAACAGGGGCATGAAAACTGAGGCACAAGCAGGCAACAGGGGCATGAAAACTGAGGCACAAGCAGGCAACAGGGGCACACGGAGGCACAAGGAGGCAACAGGGGCACACAGAGGAACAAGCAGGCAAAAAGGGTCACAAGCATGAATTGTAATTTAGACGGGGCTGAAGTGGAGAACGGTCAGTAGGGAAGTAGTGCGGCTGGTGCAGTGGTACCAGGCCGAAAGGTGAGAGGGGCTGTCTGCACCCCAGTTTGGACAGTTTCCACTACCTAACAGGGATTGGTGGGAGGGGGGCGTACTTCTTGCTTGGTTTAGAGCTGTTACTTCGGGGACGCAGTGCACGCTCCTGCCTGCTGCCGCCGGGACACAACATCAGGCAGGAAGAGGACAGGCTGGGAGAGGGCAGGGAGAGGACAGGCTGCGAGAGGACAGGCTGCGAGAGGGCAGGCTGCGAGAGGGCAGGCTGCGAGAGGGCAGGCTGCGAGAGGGCAGACTAGGAGAGGACAGGCTGGGAGAGGACAGGCTGGGAGAGGACAGGCTGGGAGCAGGCTGGGAGAGGGCAGGCTGGGAGTGGGCAGGTTGGGAGTGGGCAGGCTGGGAGAGGGCAGGCTGGGAGTGGCTATGAAGGAGATTTGGAAAAAAATTGGTTCAAATGAATTTCCGTTAAGAATGGGATGGTGGGAATTCTAAGCAATTGCATGCTAAAATGAAGCCTGTTTCTGTCAAAAAAATATGAGTCTCCAGTTTGAATTGGGAATTGGGGCATGCATGCCTTTTTCCTCTTTTCTAGCAGAGCCATCCTGGATCCTTAAACCATTACAGCTTTTTTATCCAACAACAACTGCATTCTGAGATTTGTAGTTTAATGCTTATACATTGCAAGAATGGGCTGTTGGCTAAAAAGGCAGCACTAACTGAAGGGAACACATGCCATCTATTTGGTTTATAATATTTCCTTAACTTAACTACCAGGCAGAATTTGGAAGCTAAGAATTCAGCAAAATGTAGCCTTGATGAATTCAAACGCTGGGAATTAGTTAGGGCTCATACATGTCAATCTAAACTTTGTTAGCTTTGCTGTTAAAGTGCTTGCTGCTCTATTGATTCTTATTGGTTTCTCATCTACTCCTTTGGGTAGTTTTCTAGCCTCCCATTTGCTGAATGTCTCTCATCTGCCCCTCCCAGTCCCTAACAGACCTCTTATTTGTCCTGCTGGTTCCCCCCTGTAGGACCCTCATCTCTCGCTTCGGATCTTTGCCTTCTTCCAGCTCCCTACAGGGCCACTTACCTAACATCACAAGCCAAAAGCGAGGGGACAAAATAAATTACTTATCCAGCAAATAAGATTAGAGCAAAAATGGAGGTAGATTGAAAGAGAAAAAAGAGAGAAAAAAAATATAATGAAAAATATATTTTCCCCTCTTTTCCCTCCCTCCCTTTATGTCTCTTTGTTCCAACAAATCGAAAACAAGGAAAATGCAAATCCATATTATACATAATAAGTGGATAAATTGGGGAAAGCATTGTGGAAAAAACAAATAAGGGGCAGCTACACGGACAAGTCCTGAGAAGCAGCCTCCGCAGCCAACCAACCCCGGACAGGGTCACAAATTCGACCAAATGTTTCCCTCAGAGGATCGTTGTCACAGCCACCCACACACATACTCAGTCTCCCATACAAATACTTGGGCAACCAATCAATAACCCATATAGTTACTCATATAGCTACTGATTAACACATGCAGCAGTTTACAGAACAACAGACATAATGATGCACAAATTAAGACAGTTTAGTCACTAACCCATGCACTCAGTGAAACACATTTAATCACTCTCTCATACAGTCAGTCATGCACCTACTAAATCCTTCATCCAGACACTTATACATCCACTCATTCTTCAATATGTAAGACATATTTTAACTTTACAGAAACATACAAACACTGGATGATGTCATCAGTGATGTCACTGACCATGTCATGAATGATGTAATATGTGACATCATCAGCAGTGGATTGCGGGTGCGCGATATATAGTTATGGCAACTAACTATATATGCGAATTTCTATGGTTTTGTGCGAGTAAATTAAGGTTTTGTAAATGCTAATTCCTAACTATATATGGTCTATAACCTACGGTTTTTTCAGTGAATTTCAATGGTTTTTTAATAGCAAATATCAAAAGCTGTAAAATATCAAGTACGTGGTAGGTAAAAACATTTTCGTATTTATGCACGCTGATGTGCTTTGAACGCTGCCCCCCCCTCCTCTTTTTTTTTTGGAGTATTCTCTCTTTGCAGATAGTGAAGGGTAGGTAACGTAAGCCTTTGCCCCCATTGTAACCCGTCGTGCCTGCTTCCCTCTACATTTGATTGATTGTTATCCAAGCATTTACTGTTTTAGAATTGGGTGCTCTCATGCTGACGCCAGCTTCAATCTGAAACATCCAGAAACACTGTAGACTACCAATTCAATCAGTTCCGGTGGAGCCCCAACGTGACCCGGTAGAGAAGAACTTGCCCTCCCCTCTTTGACTGATTGTTCTTGTTGCCTGTCCCTTCTCTTGTCATTTAACAGAACTTTTTGGACTGCTGAAAGGGGTTGTATTCCGACCGCTGGTTGGTGGAGACATTTTGACTATATTCTGGACCTGCGTTGTCGCGTAATGCGTCATATGACGCGCCGCGTTAGCGCACCCGGAAATGCTCTGGTGCGCAAGGCGCAGCTTCCCGGAAACGATCCAGAGCGCGGCGCGCAGCGCGTAACGTAAGCATAACAGGTCATGTGACTTGTTAATAAAACTTTTCATTGGTTCATTTTACTTTTGTTATTCTAATGATGAAAGGCTTGGTTATATGTTTTTTTTTTCCCAAATGATGAAAGCCCCACCTTTTTTTCTCACTCTGACTTGTAAAGCAAAGGACCCAGATGCATTTACAGTTTATCACTTACAATGTTCCAGGCTAATGTATTTTCCCGGGAAATTTACAACTGTCCTGCAAGTAAAATATTCCTTTTTCGAGAAAAAGGGTGTTTCTTCGTCCCATGAGGGAGCCGTTGAGCAAAAGAGGCTCGGCCTTCTGTCTTAGTCGTGTATCCAAAAACAAAATACAGATTTCGGCCTTATTTAGTTTTCAAAGGCAAATTTCTGTGGAAAACATGCACATTAAGGGTCGCCTTTCCTTAAACCTTTGTTTTTAAAAAAGAATTGGAAGAAACAAAAAGTCTTCCCTTCCATAAATAACCCAAGACTTTTATTTTGTTATGGCAAGGGAACGAAATAGAGAATAAACTATAGTTGGTCACCATGGGGTTTAAAGAAGGGATGGTTCTTCACCTGGGTGCCGTCCAGAACTCAGCACGTTGTGCTGCCTTGGAACTATTCGCACAACAGACCGCTACTGACCATTGTTGCTTCTGTTTTAATAAAAAAAATTTAAGGTGTTTACTGTTTTTGTTGCGATGTATATATTTATAAGTTATTAAAGTGTTATAATCCTACTACTTTGTTGGAGTGCTATATATTTTTAATGTGACACATAATTGTGAAGACTTTGATGTACAAAATGGCATCCCTGGAATCTTCCGCTTCAGGGTCGGTCTCACACACCCTTACAGTGAGAATCCCCTCCCCAATCACAATACAGGATAGTTATCAGATAGTAGGAACGCGTGTGGTGTGACGGATCTCATGGGGTGGGGCCTTGATCTACTGTAACTCCTTTGAAGAGGGGTGATTCTTTACAGTTGGGGCCATAAACTACATCCGCAGGGCTAGGTGATAGCCTGGGACCGGCCTGGACAATCGGACACAGAGGAAGAGGAGTGTCAGAGGGTGCGGTAGTGAATAGGGTGAAAGGGTGGTGTCGGGCGGGCACAGGGTGTGATTCTCAGGGAAGAGCAGCACAGATGGGGGGAGGTTTATGGCCCATGCATAAGACAGAGAGCGGGGGTGACCAGGGCGTGGGGGAGATGCTTGCGAGGGTGGGGAGCCATGCTGAGGATCGGTGGCGTTCAGAGAGTGGGTCTGGTCAAGGCATCTAAAATGGCTGTCGTGCACGACAAAGGTGTGTCATTGGAAAAAAAGCAAGATGGTGCAGACAATGTTTATCAATACGAATTAATTTATAACAATTATTTTTAACAATATATTTACTTGCAGTATCAAAATGGCGGTCAACACTTCCTGATTTCCTTCGAATCGAACGTTAACAGACGTCACGATCGGCGTCGTGCAGAGAGTGGGTCTGGTCAAGGCATCTAAAATGGCTGCCGTGCACGACAAAAGTGTGGCATTGGAAAAAAAGCAAGATGGCGCAGCATCGTTTATCAATACGGATTCATTTATAACAATTCTTTTTAACAATATATTTACTCGCAGTGTCAAAATGGAGGTCAACACTTCCTGATTTCCTTCGAATCGAACGTTAACAGACATCACGCAGCAACAAAAAAAAAAAAAATGCTCACGCGCAGCCGCTGGAAGACAAGTATCAACATATATGAGCATCCTCAGCCACCCTCAGAAAACATAGGGGGTCAGGTACGTCTCCCGTACCCCCTTATACCCATTTCTCACATTGTTTTTCCTCCATCTTGTAATTTAATTAAAACAAAACACAAAATGGCGAATTCCCGTTTCGCGTCCCGATTGGCTACCCGGTTCGCAAACCGGAAAGCGCTTCTTCCGCAAAAAATCAATTTTTTTTATTTGCCCCACGGGACCCTTTAATAACCCCAACATCATTCCTAGGGGGTCAAGAAGGGTCTACCTTGCCCCCTTTCATTAAATTCGCCCTTCGTTTTTCTCCTCTTTTAGTCTCTCGATCCTACCGAGAGACAAGATGGCGGCCGCACCAGACTGTTTAGAATGTTGACAGACGCCAGAGAGCCAATCAGCTTCGCTTCGCAAAGCTCCGTTACGCGAAAAGTTCGCGAACCGGAGCGCTACCCGGGAGGCTGTCACAGATATATCTGTTTTTTAAAACGTTAATTTCTCAAAATCCACTGGAGCACATATATTGAGACCCAGCAAAGGCACATCGGGCTAACAGTCCCTACAATTTTGCCAAGTTTCGTGCAAATGAGTGACAGTCTGTGAGAGTCTGTTTACACTGAGTGTATCTAAGGTTATATTAGAGTCTGAAGAGGTTCATCGTATTATCACATGAATGATGTCATCAGTGATGTGATCAGTAATGTCAAATGAGATGTCATCAGTTATGTCAGTTGAGATGTCATCAGTGATGTCATCAGTGATGTCATTTGAGATGTCATCAGTGATGTCATCACTGATGTCATTTGAGATGTCATCAGTGATGTCATCAGTGATGTCATTTGAAATGTCATCAGTGATGTCATCAGTGATGTCACTGACCATGTCATGAATGATGTAATATGTGACATGATCAGCAGTGGATTGCGGGTGCGCGATATATAGTTAGTTCAACTAACTATATATGCGAATTTCAATGGTTTTGTGTGAGTAAAATAAGGTTTTGTAAATGCTAATTCCTAACTATATATGGTCTATAACCTATGTTTTTTTTAGTGAAAATATATATATATATATATATATAAATATGCAACTATGTACTCCAAAATGCACCTCTGGCTACATACCAGAGCTTTAACACTCTCTTACAGTATTTTTATAGTGGCAGGGTACCCTTCCACTACAAAAAGCATGCTAGGCATTTAGGTACACCCTTGTACTAAGGTGCAGGGGTGGATAAGTGGCACAAAGCAGTCTAATGTGAGCTGGCACTATAGGAGAGAGCAAACGTGGCATATCTTAGTAGATATAGTGCTGTCCTACTTACTCCATTTCGGCACAGCAGCTTGATATGGAGGTGGAGGTCCATAGCAATATCAAGCAACCTTGGGTGCTCGACAGCCATGTTCAACTTCTTAGTGCATTTTCACCCCAAAGCCAAACTTTCACTTCTCCACATACCTTACTCCAGTCTTACGTTATGTTTATGTTACATTTTGTTATGATATGCTATGTTATGTAATGTTATATTATATTATGTTATGCCACTTATTGTTATTTATTCACGGTCTTTGTCAAATTGAGATACATCAAATGAGAGTTCCAATTGCGTACTTCTTCCAACTTTGGAAATCAGCTAGATTTGGTAACACACAGGGAGACACAACTGAATTTCAGCAGTACGCCAAAATAAGCTCACTTCTCTAATGCCTCCTTATCAGGCAATGACTGTGAATTTCAGAAAAGGGAAGGCCAGGGGAAACGATCTGCCCCGGGAGGTGGCAACTAATATTTGCTCAGGAAACTGCCTTTCAAATGGTCTTTCTGGGGGTGGCAGGAGACATTGTGAGGTTATAATCAACTGTAATATTTTATTATAGACAGGCCTACCCACTGTTTAGTTTGTAAAAGAATTAGTCCTGGCTGGAGCCTCAGAAGCTCAGAGCCGGTCAAATCATTGTTGGTGGCTGCGTAGCTTTATATTCACCTCCTGCCTCTTTAATCTACTACCAGACACTCTCTATCCCATTATCTCATTCTGGCTAATTCCTACTTTCTCCCTTTACAGTGTTTTTTCTTTCTCCGTCTTTCAGCTTTGTTTGTTTTTCCTTTTCTTGCTGTTAACAAATGCCTGTCCCAAAAAATGAGTGCTTATGGCCCTCAACGGCAACCACTGGTTCAAACTAAGCACTGGTCCTGTCAGACGTTATTACGGGAAGGACCAACTTGCTACAAAGTATAAAAAAAGTATCTTCAGGGTAAAAGAAAGAATGCTGTAGCATCCTGCACCATCCACTGGTATGACCTTGTAGAGTAGCCTATTCATTAATTAACAGGGTGACTTTCTTTAAAACCAATAAATAGTTTTTTATCAAGAGTTGAGCATAGGAAGTGATTTTGAGATAAATAATATGCAGTTTGTGCCCTCCCATTCTCATGGCGCTGGTTATAGATATCATTCTACTGCAGCGATTTGTGATGGCACAAATATATAGTTCAACAAGCATTTACAATGCAATGGTTTTGCCTTTGTTAAAGTTAGAGCTATTGGCATTGCTCTTGACATTATTTTTATGTTTTTTTAACATAAATAAATGGCATTGCCATTTACAATGCCACTAGCTTTATCTCTCGCTAATGACACACACAAACATACACAGAGCCCCCCCACACACACACCCACACAGAGCCCCCCCCACACACACACCCACACAGCCCCCCACACACACAGCCAGACAAAGCTTCCCACACACACAGCTACACAGAGCCCTCCACACACACCCACACAGCACAAGCAGGCAACAGGGGCACACGGAGGCACAAGCAGGCAACAGGGGCACACGGAGGCACAAGCAGGCAACAGGGGCACATGAAGGCACAAGCAGGCAACAGGGGCAGGAAAACGGAGGCACAAGCAGGAAACAGGGGCACGAAAATGGAGGCACAAGCAGGCAACAGCTGCACACTGAGGCACAAGCAGGCAACAGGGGCACACGGAGGCACAAGCAGGCAACAGGGGCACATGGAGGTACAAGCAGGCAACAGGGGCACACGGAGGTACAAGCAGGCAACAGGGGCACACGGAGGCACAAGCAGGCAACAGGGGCACACAGAGGCACAAGCATGCAACAGGGGCACGAAAACGGATGCACAAGCAGGCAACATGGGCACGGAAACTGAGGCACAAGCAGGCAACAGGGGCATGAAAACTGAGGCACAAGCAGGCAACAGGGGCATGAAAACTGAGGCACAAGCAGGCAACAGGGGCACACGGAGGCACAAGGAGGCAACAGGGGCACACAGAGGCACAAGCAGGCAAAAAGGGTCACAAGCATGAATTGTAATTTAGACGGGGCTGAAGTGGAGAACGGTCAGTAGGGAAGTAGTGCGGCTGGTGCAGTGGTACCAGGCCGAAAGGTGAGAGGGGCTGTCTGCACCCCAGTTTGGACAGTTTCCACTACCTAACAGGGATTGGTGGGAGGGGGGCGTACTTCTTGCTTGGTTTAGAGCTGTTACTTCGGGGACGCAGTGCACGCTCCTGCCTGCTGCCGCCGGGACACAACATCAGGCAGGGAGAGGACAGGCTGGGAGAGGGCAGGGAGGGGACAGGCTGGGAGAGGGCAGGCTGGGAGAGGGCAGGGAGAGGACAGGCTGGGAGAGGGCAGGTTGGGAGAGGGCAGGCTGGAAGTGGACAGGCTGTGAAAGGGCAGGCTGGAAGTGGACAAGCTGGGAGAGGACAGGCTGGGAAAGGGCAGGCTGGAAGTGGACAGGCTGGGAGAGGACAGGCTGCGAGAGGACAGGCTGCGAGAGGGCAGGCTGCGAGAGGGCAGGCTGCGAGAGGGCAGACTAGGAGAGGACAGGCTGGGAGAGGACAGGCTGGGAGAGGACAGGCTGGGAGCAGGCTGGGAGAGGGCAGGCTGGGAGTGGGCAGGTTGGGAGTGGGCAGGCTGGGAGAGGGCAGGCTGGGAGTGGCTATGAAGGAGATTTGGAAAAAAATTGGTTCAAATGAATTTCCGTTAAGAATGGGATGGTGGGAATTCTAAGCAATTGCATGCTAAAATGAAGCCTGTTTCTGTCAAAAAAATATGAGTCTCCAGTTTGAATTGGGAATTGGGGCATGCATGCCTTTTTCCTCTTTTCTAGCAGAGCCATCCTGGATCCTTAAACCATTACAGCTTTTTTATCCAACAACAACTGCATTCTGAGATTTGTAGTTTAATGCTTATACATTGCAAGAATGGGCTGTTGGCTAAAAAGGCAGCACTAACTGAAGGGAACACATGCCATCTATTTGGTTTATAATATTTCCTTAACTTAACTACCAGGCAGAATTTGGAAGCTAAGAATTCAGCAAAATGTAGCCTTGATGAATTCAAACGCTGGGAATTAGTTAGGGCTCATACATGTCAATCTAAACTTTGTTAGCTTTGCTGTTAAAGTGCTTGCTGCTCTATTGATTCTTATTGGTTTCTCATCTACTCCTTTGGGTAGTTTTCTAGCCTCCCATTTGCTGAATGTCTCTCATCTGCCCCTCCCAGTCCCTAACAGACCTCTTATTTGTCCTGCTGGTTCCCCCCTGTAGGACCCTCATCTCTCGCTTCGGATCTTTGCCTTCTTCCAGCTCCCTACAGGGCCACTTACCTAACATCACAAGCCAAAAGCGAGGGGACAAAATAAATTACTTATCCAGCAAATAAGATTAGAGCAAAAATGGAGGTAGATTGAAAGAGAAAAAAGAGAGAAAAAAAATATAATGAAAAATATATTTTCCCCTCTTTTCCCTCCCTCCCTTTATGTCTCTTTGTTCCAACAAATCGAAAACAAGGAAAATGCAAATCCATATAATACATAATAAGTGGATAAATTGGGGAAAGCATTGTGGAAAAAACAAATAAGGGGCAGCTACACGGACAAGTCCTGAGAAGCAGCCTCCGCAGCCAACCAACCCCGGACAGGGTCACAAATTCGACCAAATGTTTCCCTCAGAGGATCGTTGTCAATTAGCAGCATCTCCAAGCTACTTATATTAAAAATTACCCGTCACCATATCCACGGATGGGGAGGCTTACTAGAAAGCCAAAATCGTGCCAAGACCCGCCTTGTAAGCAAAATAGAGAATAAATATAAACCATATAAATGAGACGGACTAGCTGGTGAGTGTCCCAAAATAATCAGCTTAGAGTCAGCCACTACCACCAGGTTAGTGATGCAATGCAGTTTACCAAAAACAAATTCCCAATACAACAGCAGAATAGGACAAAATGGAAAAGACATGAACTGAGTTGGCTTCAGCAAGACCAAATTGGAAACAGCGGAGAGGGGGAGGGGGGGGGGGGGGCGGAAACGGACACACGGGTAGCGGGAGGGAGCCTCCCCTAGCCCCAGCACGGAGGGCAAACAAACAAAGCACTCACCTGGACTTCGTTCTGGGGCCGAGGCGGGACTTGCTCTTTCCCCGGGGCTCCTCCTTCGCTCGGGAGCCTCGGGACAGATGACGCAGGCTGCTTCCTGCTCTCCACTCCTCCTCCTCCTGATGACACGGCGGAGGCTCGGCCGGCTGGGTCAATCCCAGCGCGGCCCTGGCTGTAGATGGACGGCTGCTTCCTTCGGCAGGAAGACGGGTGTATATTATACATAATAAGTGGATAAGTTGGGGAAAGCATTGTGGAAAAAACAAATAAGGGGGAGCTACACGGACAAGTCCTGAGAAGCAGTCTCCGCAGCCAACCAACCCCGGACAGGGTCACAAATTCGGCCAAATGTTTCCCTCAGAGGATCGTTGTCAATTAGCACCATCTCCAAGCTACTTATAATAAAAATTACCCTTCACCATATCCACGGATGGGGAGGCTCACTAGAAAGCCAAAATCGTGCCAAGACCAGCCTTGTAAGGCGCCGCGTGAGACAGGAGCAGGAAGGCGGGTGCCCTCAATCCCGGACCAGATTCGGGGGCGTTGACGAGAAGAGGCTTTCGGCTGACGTAGCCAAAAGCCAAAAATTCTCGGGAACGCCCCCGAATCTGGTCTGAGATTGACGGACAGAGCCCTCTACCAATGGCTAGCCTCCATTTATGGAGCTAGCTAATGGGAGGAGGGGGCGGATACCCGACCCCACACAGAAATCATAACGTTTTTTGGCGCATGCGCACTACGTGCGCATTGCCAGTCAAAACCTAAAAAGGCAACCCCCTTTCAGAACACCAGATTGCATGACATGACATCTGACAGCGGCTCCTTACTGTAGTGAGGGTGGGGGCGTCCATGTGGCTGAGCCCCCTGCTACATCCCGTCTGTGCAGCCGCGGTAAAGTAAATACGGCAGCCACATGTAAACAAATGCGCACAGTCGCAATGAAACTGAAAGCACAGTAAAACAAGTGATTTGCATAGAATCTCGGAGTGTTGCATGGCGCAGCAGACTTGAACTGGGACCCCCAGCTCTCGAGTCAGCAGCCCTGGCCGTTGCACCACATCCTCTCCACTCCTGTCTTATTTGTTAGAAAGCTTTTTCCTTTTCCTGGACGATGATTTTTGAAAAGCAGCTCTTTATTCATTACTTTGGCAAAACTGAAGCATTATTGCTTAATCTGCCAGGCCTCTTCTATTACCGCCTTCCTGTCCAAGACAGCAGAAGTCCAAGGCCACCAGTGTCAACATTTTGGGGTAGCCCATTATGTCCACAAAGCTTCTCTCACATTCCCTCTCCAATGATACAAATTGTCCAGCTCTTTCCTTCCCAACTTACCCCAATTTCCTACCTCTGCTTTGAAGCAGCCACAGAAAACAGTTGAAGTGCCCCACAAGCAGCCAACATAAAATGAGATACTTCGAATACTGAAGCAAAGGACAAAAAAATCAATAAAAAGTGCTTGATGAATGCCTGGTCTGTGTACCGATACAAAATCGCATGCTAGTTTTGTGAATATCTGCTAGGACAGGAAAAAAAACATGCAGATATCTGCTGGCTGTGAACTGGCAGCTGCACCGGGACTTGCAGGGTACAAGGTATCACTGCATAAAGTTCGCCGAAAGGCAGCACACAAGTGGAATCAAGTACTGTCCTCAAATCCCAATCTCCCAAACTAGCCACCTCCCCCACGTGACTGCCACGCAACAATGGAAGACAGAGCACAGAGGTCCACAGTGTGACAGAGATCAGACGTGGGCAAAGGTGAACCATAAAAAGTCACTTATTTTCCCCGACCGGTACGTTACTATTGGGTCAGAACAAAGAAATGACCAACCTCGGACATTTGGACAGTCTACAAGATATTTCAACATACCTATGGTCTGCCTCTACCGTAAGAGCCAGGCTGTGTCTAACAGAGTCATGGACGTAGCCAGTCGCTATAGACACCAGGAACATCACAAGAGCCAGAATGCCTGCAATAGCCTCATGACTGTCACAAGAGCCAACTTAACTGTAACAGCGCCAGCCTTGACTGGTCGCAAGAACGAGCCTAGTCATGTAGGAGTCCGTATGCTTGTATCTGCTTCGCTTCTCACAATTAACCAACTCCTAAACACATTCATTCATGGCTCACGAAACAGGCCTGAAGGGTACACAGTCTGTCTAAAGAAAACTTACTCCCAGAGAGACAGCCTGCCTATTAGAGCCAATATTGTTCTACAATTTCTGTTATTTTGGAAATTCTTATGAACCAAAAGAAGAAGTGAACCCGAATATCTCCCCGAGGCTCTTTTCATCAATATGAAACTTCGGCTGAAACGAAAGGGAAAGGCAGCTCGTCCGAATACGGCTGACTTCAAGGATTGCAATACAGGGGTGGGATGTAGAGCGTCTAAACGAAAATTCCAGACTGTTCCACCTTGAAACATACTGGCACTGCCAGCCTGGCAGGGGAGATGATCGCCAATACTCCTAGCCCCTAGAACTTCTACACCAGTTCTGCCACAAAAAAGACTGAGGACGGGTGTACTTTAACTATAGTGAAGAGCGCCATACAATTAAGTTCAGGAGAAAGCTCCTGACTTTAAATGGATGACGGTCTTCACTACAAAAAAATATAAGAAACACACCACAACAACATGTGCAACCACTCAAAAAAAAACAAGCATTTACAATGCAATGGTCTCGGCAATATTATAGGTAGAGCTATTAGAATTGCTCATTATTTTTTTATCTTTTTTGTATCCCTAAATAAATGGCATTTTTGTCATTTGTATTGGCATTAGCTTTGTTTTTTGCATATGTGATACCTATTGCATTAGCAGAGAGAGAGTGAGGTAGTGAGATAGCGAGAGCTAGTGAGGTGTTGAAATAGAGAGAGTGAGGTAGTGAGAGAGAGTGAGGTAGTAAAGAGTGAGGTAGTGAGGGAGAGGGATGTTGTGAGGTAGTGAGATATAAGCATAGAGTGATGTTGTGATGTAGTGAGATAGAGAAAGAGGTAGTGAAAGAGAGAGTGAAAGTGAGTTAGTGAGATAGAAAGAGTGAGGTAGTGAGATAGATAGTGATTGAGGTAGTGAGTTAGAGAAAGAGAGTGAAGTTGTGAGGTTGTGAGCTAGAGAGTGCGGTAGTGAGAGTGAGGTAGTGATGTTTTGAGAGAGAGAAGTTGTGAGGTAGTGAGATAGAGTGGAGTAGTGAGGTAGAGAGTTATGTAGTGAGAGATAGGTAGATAGAGAGTGAGGTAGTGAGACAGAGAAAGTGAGGTAGTGAAAGAGTGAGGTAGAGTGATGTTCTGAGGTAGTGAGATAGAAACAGTGAGTGAGTTTGTGAGGTAGTGAGATAGAGAGAGAGTGAGGTAGTGAAAGAGAGTGAAAGGACTTAGTGAGATAGAAATAGAGAGATTGAGGTAGTGAGAGAGAGTGAGGTAGATAGAGTGAGACAGAGAGAGTGAGTTAGTGAAAGAGTGAGTTAGTGATGGAGAGTGATTTTTGGTGGTAGTGAGATTGAAACAATGAGTGATGTTGTGACGTAGTGAGATAGAGAAGGATTGAGGTAGTTTAAGAGAGAGTGAAAGTGACTTAGTGAGATAGAAAGAGAGAGAGTGAGTTAGTGAGATATAGAGTGACGTAGTGAGTTGGAGAGAGAGAGTGAACTTGTGAGCTAGTGAGATAGAGAGTGAGTCAGCGAGAGAGTGTTGTAGTTATTTTTTGAGTGAGTGACTTGTGTTATAGTTAGGTAGTGAGAGTGATATCGAAATGGAGTGATGTTATGGAGAGAGTTAGTGAGAGAGAGAGTGAGATAGTGTTATAGATTTAACTTGAGTAGTGATGTAGTTATTTTTGTTTTGTGGGAGAGTGAAGTAGATATAGAGTGAGGTAGTGAGTAATAGAGAGAGTGAGGTAGTGAAAGAATGAGGTAGTGAGGGTGAGAGTTATTGTGCTGTATTGAGATAGAAACAGAGCGATGTTGTGAAGTAGTGAGCTAGAGTGAGGTAGTGTATGAGAGAGTAAAAGTGAGTTAGTATATTTGAGAGAGAGAGAGAGTGCGGTAGTGAGATAGAGATAGAGTGAAGTTGTGGGGTAATGAGAGAGTGATGTAGTGAACTTTAAAAAGAGAGTATGTTGTGATATAGTGAGAGAGAGATAGTGAGATAGAAATAGAGTGAGGTAGTATATAGAGAGAGTGTGAGGTAGTGAGATAGAGAGAGTGAAGCAGTGAGTTAGAGAGAGAGAGTGAAGTTGTGAGGTAGTGAGAGAGTGTTGTGAATTTTTGAGAGAGGAAGTCGTGATATAGTGAGGCAGTGAGAATGAGATAGTGAGATAGTAATAGATAGAGTTAGGTAGTGATGTAGAGAGAGTGAGGTAGTCAGATAGAGAGAGTTAAGTTGTGAAGTAGTGTGTTAGAGAGATAGTTCCTGTGGTAGTGATATTGTGATGCTGTGAGAAAGAGAGAGTTGAGTAGTGAGGTAGAGATTCTGGTAGAGAGAGAGTGAATGAAAGATAGTGTAGTAGTGTGAGAGATAGTGAGGTAGTGAGAGAGATAGTGAGTTAGTGAAAGAGAGAGTGAGGTAGTGATAGAGAGAGTGAGGTAGTGAGAGAGAGAGTTCGAAGGGACGGTATAGTGGAGCTGAGGAGAGAGTGAAGGGATGGTGCAGTGAGAGGCTGAGGAGAGTGCATCAGTGAAGGGACGGTACCATAGGAGGCTGAGGAGAAAGTGCAGCAGTGAGTGATGGTGCAGTGGAGTGAGGGCTGCAGCCTGGATGGGGGCGGGGCTGAGCAGAGAGTGCAGCAATGAAGGGACGATGCAATGGGGGCTGAGCAGAGAGTGTGTCAGTGAATGGATGGTGCAGGGAGAGGCTGAGGAGAGTGCAGCAGTGAAGGGACGATGCAATGGGGGGCTGAGCAGAGAGTGCATCATTGAAGGGACGGTGCAAGGAGAGGCTGAGGAGAGTGCAGCAGTGAAGGGACAGTGCAGGGACAGTGCAGGGAGAGGCTGAGGAGAGAGTGCATCAGTGAAGGGACAGTGCAGGGAGAGGCTGAGCAGAGAGTGCAGCAGTGAAGGGACAGTGCAGGGAGAAGCTGAGGAGAGTGCAGCAGTAAAAGGACGGTGCAGTGGGGGGCTGAGCAGAGAGTGCAGCAGTAAAAGGACGGTGCAGTGGGGGGCTGAGCATAGAGTGCAGCAGTGAAGGGGCGGTGCAGTGGGACTGAGGAGAGAGTGTAGCAGTGAAGGGATAATGCAGTGAGAGGCTGAGGAGAGTGCAGCAGTGAAGGGACGGTGCAAGGAGAGGCTAAGGAGAGAGTGCAGCAATAAAGGGACGGTGCAGGGAGAGGCTGAGGAGAGAGTGCATCAGTGAAGGGCCGGTGAAGGGAGAGGCTGAGGAGAGAGTGCATCAGTAAAGGGATGGTGCAGGGAGAGGCTGAGGAGAGAGTGCAGCAGTGAAGGGATGGTGCAGTGAGAGACTGAGTAGAGTGCACCAGTGAAGGGATGGTGCAGGGAGAGGCTGAAGAGAGTGCAGCAGTGAAGGGACGATGCAATGGGAGGCTGAGCAGAGAGTGCATCAGTGAATGGACGGTGCAGGGAGAGGCTGAGCAGAGAGTGCAGCAGTGAAGGGACGGTGCAGGGAGAGGCTGAGCAGAGAGTGCAGCAGTGAAGGGACGGTGCAGGGAGGGGCTGTGGAGAGAGTGCATCAGTGAAGGGACGATGCAGGGAGAGGCTGAGGAGAGAGTGCAGCAGTGAAGGGATGGTGCAGTGAGAGACTGAAGAGTGCAGCAGTGAAGGGATGGTGCAGTGAGAGGCCGAGGAGAGTGCAGCAGTGAAGGGACAGTACCGTGAGAGGCTGAGAGAGAGTGCAGCAGTGAGTGATGGTGCAGTGGAGGAGTGAGGGCTGCAGCCTGGATGGGGGGGCTGAGCAGAGAGTGCTGCAGTGAAGCGATGGTGCAGTGAGAGGCTGAGGAAAGTGCAGCAGTGAAGGGACGATGCAATGGGGGGCTGAACAGAGAGTGCATCAGTGAAGGGACGGTGCAGGGAGAGGCTGAGGAGAGTGCAGCAGTGAAGGGACGATGCAATGGGGAGCTGAGCAGAGAGTGCATCATTGAAGGGGCGGTGCAGGGAGAGGCTGAGAAGAGTGCATCAGTGAAGGGACAGTGCAGGGAGAGGCTGAGGAGAGAGTGCATCACTGAAAGGATGTTGCAGGGAGAGGCTGAGGAGAGAGAGCAGCAGTGAAAGGATGGTGCAGTGAGAGACTGAGGAGAGTGCAACAGGGAAGAGACTGTATAGTGGAGCTGAGGAGAGAGTGAAGGGATGGTGCAGTAAGAGGCTGAGGAGAGTGCATCAGTGAAGCTATGGTACCGTGAGAGGCTGAGGAGAGAGTGCAGCAGTGAGTGATGGTGCAGTGGAGGAGTGAGGGCTACAGCCTGGATGGGGGGGCGGGGCTGAGCAGAGAGTGCAGCAGTGAAGCGATGGCGCAGGGAGAGGCTGAGGAGAGAGTGCAGCAGTAAAAGGACAGTGCAGTGTAAAAATAAAAATATGCCTTACCTCGAACATAAACTAAAATCAACATACATACCTGTCTGAACAACCCCGTGCATAGCGGTGCACATCACTGAAGGGAATCGCCACGGGCCATGTTGAACCTAGAAAAGAGAGAATAAACATAAGATTAGCAAAAAAAACAAAATGGCTTACCTTTGAAAGAAAACAGAGACAGAGAGTGAGGTAGTGAAAGAGAGTGAAAGTGACTTAGTGAGATAGAAATAGAGAGAGTGAGGTAGTGAGAGAGAGAGTGAGGTATGGAAAGAGTGAGTTAGTGATGGAGAGTGATTTTTGGTGGTAGTGAGATAGAAACAATGAGTGATGTTGTGACATAGTGAGATAGAGGAGGATTGAGGTAGTGTAAGAGAGAGTGAAAGTGACTTAGTGAGATAGAAAGAGAGAGAGTGAGTTAGTGAGAGAGAGTGACGTAGTGAGTTGGAGAGAGAGAGTGAACTTGTGAGCTAGTGAGATAGAGAGTGAGTCAGCGAGAGAGTGTTGTAGTTATTTTTTGAGTGAGTGACTTGTGTTATAGTTAGGTAGTGAGAGTGATATGGAAATAGATAGAGTGATGTTATGGAGAGAGTTAGTGAGAGAGAGAGTGAGATAGTGTTATAGACATAATTTGAGTAGTGATGTAGTTATTTTTGTTTTGTGGGAGAGTGAAGTAGATATAGAGTGAGGTAGTGAGAGAGAGTGAGGTAGTGAAAGAATGAGGTAGTGAGGGTGAGAGTTGTTGTGCTGTATTGAGATAGAAACAGAGAGATGTTGTGAAGTAGTGAGCTAGAGAGAGAGTGAGGTAGTGTATGAGAGAGTGAAAGTGAGTAAGTGTATTTTAGAGAGAGAGAGAGAGAGAGAGAGAGAGAGAGTGCGGTAGTGAGATAGAGAGAGAGTGAAGTAGTGAGTTAGAGAGATAGAGTGAAGTTGTGTGGTAGTGAGAGAGTGATGTAGTGAACTTTAGAGAGAGTGTCGTGATATAGTGAGAGAGAGATAGTGAGATAGAAATAGAGTGGGGTAGTATATAGAGAGAGTGTGAGGTAGTGAGATAGAGAGAGAGTGAAGCACTGAGTTAGAGAGAGAGAGAGAGAGAGAGAGAGAGAGAGAGTGAAGTTGTGAGGTAGTGAGAGAGTGTTGTAGTGAATTTTTGAGAGTGTCATGATATAGTGAGGCAGTGAGATAGTGAGATAGTAATAGAGTGAGGTAGTGATGTAGAGAGGGTGAGGTACTGAGATAGAGAGAGTGAAGTTGTGAAGTAGTGTGTTAGAGAGATAGTTACTGTGGTAGTGATATTGTGATGCTGTGAGAAAGAGAGAGTTGAGTAGTGAGGTAGAGATTGAGGTAGAGAGAGAGTGAATGAGAGATAGTGAAGTAGTGTGAGAGATAGTGAGGTAGTGAGAGAGATAGTGAGTTAGTGAAAGAGAGAGTGGGGTAGTGAGAGTGAGGTAGTGAGAGAGAGAGTTTGAAGGGACGGTATAGTGGAGCTGAGGAGAGAGTGAAGGGAAGGTACCGTAAGAGGCTGAGGAGAGAGTGCAGCAGTGAGTGATGGTGCAGTGGAGGAGTGAGGGCTGCAGCCTGGATGGGGGCGGGCTGAGCAGAGAGTGCAGCAATGAAGGGACAATGCAATGGGGGGCTGAGCAGAGAGTGCGTCAGTGGAGGGGTGGTGTAGGGAGAGGCTGAGGAGAGTGCAGCAGTGAAGGGACAATGCAATAGGGGGCTGAGCAGAGAGTGCATCAGTGAAGGGACTGTGCAAGGAGAGGCTGAGGAGAGTGCAGCAGTGAAGGGACGGTGCAAGGAGAGGCTAAGGAGAGAGTGCAGCAATAAAGGGATGGTGCAGGGAGAGGCTGAGGAGAGAGTGCATCAGTGAAGGGCCGGTGCAGGGAGAGGCTGAGGAGAGAGTGCATCAGTGAAGGGATGGTGCAGGGAGAGGCTGAGGAGAGAGTGTAGCAGTGAAAGGATGGTGCAGTGAGAGACTGAGGAGAGTGCAACAGTGAAGAGATGGTATAGTGGAGCTGAGGAGAGAGTGAAGGGATGGTGCAGTGAGAGACTGAGGAGAGTGCACCAGTAAAGGGACGGTGAAGGGAGAGGCTGAGGAGAGTGCAGCAGTGAAGGGACGATGCAATGGGGGGGCTGAGCAGAGTGCATGAGTGAAGGTACAGTGCAGGGAGAGGCTGAGGAGAGTGCAGCAGTGAAGGGACGATGCAATGGGAGGCTGAGCAGAGAGTGCATCAGTGAATGGACGGTGCAGGGAGAGGCTGAGCAGAGAGTGCAGCAGTGAAGTGAGGGTGCAGAGTGCAACAGTGAAGGGACGGTATAGTGGAGCTGAGGAGAGATTGAAGGGATGGTGCATCAGTGAGAGGCTGAGGAGAGTGCATCAGTGAAGGGACGGTACCGTAAGAGGCTGAGGAGAGAGTGCTGCAGTGAGTGATGGTGCAGTGGAGGAGTGAGGGCTGCAGCCTGGATGGGGGGGATGAGCAGAGAGTGCAGCAATGAAGGGACGATGTAATGGGGGGCTGAGCAGAGAGTGCGTCAGTGAAGGGATGGTGCAGGGAGAGGCTGAGGAGAGTGCAGCAGTGAAGGGACGATGCAATGGGGGCTGAGCAGAGAGGGCATCAGTGAAGGGACGGTGCAAGGAGAGGCTGAGGAGAGTGCAGCAGTGAAGGGACAGTGCAGGGACAGTGCAGGGAGAGGCTGAGCAGAGAGTGCAGCAGTGAAGGGACGGTGCAGGGAGAGGCTGAGGAGAGTGCAGCATTAAAAGGACGGTGCAGTGGGGGGCTGAGCAGAGAGTGCAGCAGTGAAGGGACTGTACAGTGGGACTGAGGAGAGAGCATAGCAGTGAAGGGATAATGCAGTGAGAGGCTGTGGAGAGTGCACCAGTGAAGGGACGGTGCAGGGAGAGGCTGAGGAGAGTGCAGCAGTGAAGGGACGATGCAATGGGGGGCTAAACAGAGAGTGCACAAGTGAAGGGACGGTGCAGGGAGAGGCTGAGGAGAGTGCAGCAGTGAAGGGACGATGCAATGGGGGGCTGAGCAGAGAGTGCATCAGTGAATGGACGGTGCAGGGAGAGGCTGTAGAGAGAGTGCATCAGTGAAGGGACGGTGCAGGGAGAGGCTGTGGAGAGAGTGCATCAGTGAAGGGACGGTGCAGGGAGAGGCTGAGGAGAGAGTGCAGCAGTGAAGGGATGGTGCAGTGAGAGACTGAAGAGAGTGCAGCAGTGAAGGGATAGTACCGTGAGAGGCTGAGAGAGAGTGCAGCAGTGAAGCGATGGCGCAGGAAGAGGTTGAGGAGAGAGTGCTGCAGTGAAGGGATGGTGCAGTGAGAGGTTGAGGAGAGTGCAGCAGTGAAGGGATGGTGCAGTGAGAGGCTGAGGAAAGTGCAGCAGTGAAGGGACGATGCAATGGGGGGCTGAACAGAGTGCATCAGTGAAGGGACGGTGCAGGGAGAGGCTGAGGAGAGTGCATCAGTGAAGGGACAGTGGAGGGAGAGGCTGAGGAGAGAGTGCATCAGTGAAAGGATGGTGCAGGGAGAGGGTGATGAGAGAGTGCAGCAGTGAAAGGATGGTGCAGTGAGAGACTGAGGAGAGTGCAACAGTGAAGAGACAATATAGTGGAGCTGAAAAGAGAGTGAAGGGATGGTGCAGTAAGAGGCTGAGGAGAGAGTGCAGCAGTAAGTGATAGAAATAAACATAAGATTAGCAAAATAAACAAAATGGCTTACCTCTAACAGCAAAACAGCAGCATACATACCTGTCTGAACCACTTCGTGCACAGCAGTGCACACAGCTGCATGGAGACGACACGGGCCATATTGGACCTGAAAAACAAAGAAATAAACATAAGATTAGCAAAATAAACAAAATGCCTTACCTCCAACAGCAAAACAGCAGCACACATACCTGTCTGAACCACTTCGTGCACAGCAGCGCACACAGCTGCACGGAGACGACACGGGCCATATTGGACCTAAAAAACAAAGAAATAAACATAAGATTAGCAAAATAAACAAAATGCCTTACCTCCAACAGCAAAACAGCAGCATACAAACCTGTTTCAACCACTTCGTGCACAACGGTGCACACAGCTGCACGGAGACGCAACGGGCCATATTGGACCTGAAAAACAAAGAAATAAATATAAGATTGGCAAAATAAACCAAATGCCTTACCTTAACTGAAAAACAGCAGCATACATACCTGTCTGAACCACTTCGTGCACAGCAGTGCACACAGCTGCACGGAGACGCCACGAGCCATATTGGACCTGAAAAACAAAGAAATAAATATAAGATTAGCAAAATAAACAAAATGCCTTACCTTGACTGAAAAACAGCAGCATACATACCTGTCTGAACCACTTCGTGCACAGCAGTGCACACAGCTGCACGGAGACGCCACGGGCCATATTGGACCTGAAAAACAAAGAAATAAACATAAGATTAGCAAAATAAATAAAATGCCTTACCTTAACTGAAAAACAGCAGCATACTTACCTGTCTGAACCACTTTGTGCACAGCAGTGCCCACAGCTGCAGGGAGACGCCACGGGCCATATTGGACCTGAAAAACAAAGAAATAAACATAAGATTAGCAAAATAAACAAAATGCCTTACCTTAACTGAAAAACAGCAGCATACATACCTGTCTGAACCACGTTGTGCACAGCAGTGCACACAGCTGCAGGGAGACGCCACGGGCCATATTGGACCTGAAAAACAAAGAAATAAACATAAGATTAGCAAAATAAACAAAATGGCTTACCTCTAACAACAAAACAGCAGCATACATACCTGTCTGAACCACTTCGTGCAGAGCAGTGCACACAGCTGCACGGAGACGCCACGGGCCATATTGGACCTGAAAAACAAAGAAATAAACATAAGATTAGCAAAATAAACAAAATGCCTTACCTTAACTGAAAAACAGCAGCATACATACCTGCATGAACCACTTTGTGCACAGCAGTGCACACAGCTGCAGGGAGACGCCACGGGCCATATTGGACCTGAAAAACAAAGAAATAAACATAAGATTAGCAAAATAAACAAAATGCCTTACCTTAACTGAAAAACAGCAGCATACATACCTGTCTGAACCACTTCGTGCACAGCAGTGCACACAGCTGCACGGAGACGCCACAGGCCATATTGGACCTGAAAAACAAAGAAATAAACATGAGATTAGCAAAATAAACAAAATGCCTTACCTCCAACAGCAAAACAGCAGCACACATACCTGTCTGAACCACTTCGTGCACAGCAGCGCACACAGCTGCACGGAGACGACACGGGCCATATTGGACCTAAAAAACAAAGAAATAAACATAAGATTAGCAAAATAAACAAAATGCCTTACCTCCAACAGCAAAACAGCAGCATACAAACCTGTTTCAACCACTTCGTGCACAACGGTGCACACAGCTGCACGGAGACGCCACGGGCCATATTGGACCTGAAAAACAAAGAAATAAATATAAGATTGGCAAAATAAACCAAATGCCTTACCTTAACTGAAAAACAGCAGCATACATACCTGTCTGAACCACTTCGTGCACAGCAGTGCACACAGCTGCACGGAGACGCCACGAGCCATATTGGACCTGAAAAACAAAGAAATAAACATAAGATTAGCAAAATAAATAAAATGCCTTACCTTAACTGAAAAACAGCAGCATACCTACCTGTCTGAACCACTTTGTGCACAGCAGTGCCCACAGCTGCAGGGAGACGCCACGGGCCATATTGGACCTGAAAAGCAAAGAAATAAACATAAGATTAGCAAAATAAACAAAATGCCTTACCTTAACTGAAAAACAGCAGCATACATACCTGTCTGAACCACTTTGTCCACAGCAGTGCACCCAGCTGCAGGGAGACGCCACAGGCCATATTGGACCTGAAAAACAAAGAAATAAACATAAGATTAGCAAAATAAACAAAATGCCTTACCTTAACTGAAAAACAGCAGCATACATACCTGTCTGAACCACGTTGTGCACAGCAGTGAACACAGCTGCAGGGAGACGCCACGGGCCATATTGGACCTGAAAAACAAAGAAATAAACATAAGATTAGCAAAATAAACAAAATGGCTTACCTCTAACAACAAAACAGCAGCATACATACCTATCTGAACCACTTCGTGCAGAGCAGTGCACACAGCTGCACGGAGACGCCATGGGCCATATTGGACCTGAAAAACAAAGAAATAAACATAAGATTAGCAAAATAAACAAAATGCCTTACATTAACTGAAAAACAGAAGCATACATACCTGTCTGAACCACTTCGTGCACATCAGTGCACACAGCTGCACGGAGACGCCACGGGCCATGTTGTATCTAGAAAAGAGAGAAAAAAACCTAAGATTAGCAAAATCAAAAAGATAGATTACCTCGAACATCAAAAGAGCATCATATCGGAACCAGTTCGTGCACAACGGTGCACACAGCTGCACGGAGACGCCAGGGGCCATATTGGACCTGAAAAACAAAGAAATAAATATAAGATTGGCAAAATAAACCAAATGCCTTACCTTAACTGAAAAACAGCAGCATACATACCTGTCTGAACCACTTCGTGCACAGCAGTGCACACAGCTGCACGGAGACGCCACGGGCCATATTGGACCTGAAAAACAAAGAAATAAACATAAGATTAGCAAAATAAACAAAATGCCTTACCTTAACTGAAAAACAGCAGCATACATACCGGTCTGAACCACTTCGTGCACAGCAGTGCACACAGCTGCACGGAGACGCCACGGGCCATATTGGACCTGAAAAACAAAGAAATAAACATAAGATTAGCAAAATAAACAAAATGCCTTACCTTAACTGAAAAACAGCAGCATACATACCTGTCTGAACCACTTCGTGCACAGCAGTGCACACAGCTGCACGGAGACGCCACGGGCCATGTTGGACCTGAAAAACAAAGAAATAAACATAAGATTAGCAAAATAAACAAAATGCCTTACCTTAACTGAAAAACAGCAGCATACATACCTGTCTGAACCACTTTGTGCACAGCAGTGCACACAGCTGCAGGGAGACGCCACGGGCCATATTGGACCTGAAAAACAAAGAAATAAACATAAGATTAGCAAAATAAACAAAATGCCTTACCTTAACTGAAAAACAGCAGCATACATACCTGTCTGAACCACTTTGTGCACAGCAGTGCACACAGCTGCAGGGAGACGCCACGGGCCATATTGGACCTGAAAAACAAAGAAATAAACATAAGATTAGCAAAATAAACAAAATGGCTTACCTCTAACAACAAAACAGCAGCATACATACCTGTCTGAACCACTTTGTGCACAGCAGTGCACACAGCTGCACGGAGACGCCACGGGCCATATTGGACCTGAAAAGCAAAGAAATAAACATAAGATTAGCAAAATAAACAAAATGGCTTACCTTAACTGAAAAACAGCAGCATACATACCTGTCTGAACCACTTTGTGACAGCAGTGCACACAGCTGCAGGGAGACGCCACGGGCCATATTGGACCTGAAAAACAAAGAAATAAACATAAGATTAGCAAAATAAACAAAATGGCTTACCTCTAACAGCAAAACAGCAGCATACATACCTGTCTGAACCACTTCGTGCACAACAGTGCACACAGCTGCACGGAGACGCCACGGGCCATATTGGACCTGAAAAACAAAGAAATAAATATAAGATTGGCAAAATAAGCCAAATGCCTTACCTTAACTGAAAAACAGCAGCATACATACCTGTCTGAACCACTTCGTGCACAGCAGTGCACACAGCTGCACGGAGACGCCACGGGCCATATTGGACCTGAAAAACAGAGAAATAAACATAAGATTAGCAAAATAAACAAAATGCCTTACCTTAACTGAAAAACAGCAGCATACATACCTGTCTGAACCACTTCGTGCACAGCAGTGCACACAGCTGCACGGAGACGCCACGGGGCATATTGGACCTGAAAAACAAAGAAATAAACATAAGATTAGCAAAATAAACAAAATGCCTTACCTTAACTGAAAAACAGCAGTATACATACCTGTCTGAACCACTTTGTGCACAGCAGTGCACACAGCTGCAGGGAGACGCCACGGGGCATATTGGACCTGAAAAACAAAGAAATAAACATAAGATTAGCAAAATAAACAAAATGCCTTACCTTAACTGAAAAACAGCAGCATACATACCTGTCTGAACCACTTTGTGCACAGTAGTGCACACAGCTGCAGGGAGACGCCACGGGCCATATTGGACCTAAAAAACAAATAAATAAACATAAGATTAGCAAAATAAACAACATGTTTTTCCTCTAACAACAAAACAGCAGCATACATACCTTTCTGAACCACTTCGTGCACAGCAGTGCACACAGCTGCACGGAGACGCCACGGGCCATATTGGACCTGAAAAACAAAGAAATAAACATAAGATTAGCAAAATAAACAAAATGGCTTACCTTAACTGAAAAACAGCAGCATACATACCTGTCTGAACCACTTTGTGCACAGCAGTGCACACAGCTGCAGGGAGACGCCACGGGCCATATTGGACCTGAAAAACAAAGAAATAAACATAAGATTAGCAAAATAAACAAAATGCCTTACCTTAACTGAAAAACAGCAGCATACATACCTGTCTGAACCACTTTGTGCACAGCAGTGCACACAGCTGCAGGGAGACGCCACCGGCCATATTGGACCTGAAAAACAAAGAAATAAACATAAGATTAGCAAAATAAACCAGATGCCTTACCTTAACTGAAAAACAGCAGCATACATACCCGTCTGAACCACTTCGTGCACAGCCGTGCACACAGCTGCAGGGAGACCGGACCATATTGGACCTGAAAAACAAAGAAATAAACATAAGATTAGCAAAATAAACAAAATGCCTTACCTTAACTGAAAAACAGCAGCATATATACCTGTCTGAAACACTTCGTGCACAGCAGTGCACACAGCTGCACGGAGACGCCACGGGCCATGTTGTATCTAGAAAAGAGAGAAAAAAACCTAAGATTAGCAAAATCAAAAAGATAGATTACCTCGAACATCAAAAGAGCAGCATATCGGAACCAGTTCGTGCACAACGGTGCAAACAGCTGCACGGAGACTCCACGGGCCATATTGGACCTGAAAAACAAAGAAATAAACATAAGATTAGCAAAATGAACCAAATGCCTTACCTTAACTGAAAAACAGCAGCATACATACCTGTCTGAACCACTTCGTGCACAGCAGTGCACACATCTGCACGGAGACGCCACTGGCCATATTGGACCTGAAAAACAAAGAAATAAACATAAGATTAGCAAAGTGCCTTACCTTAACTGAAAAACAGCAGCATACATACCTGTCTGAACCACTTCATGCACAGCAGTGCACACAGCTGCACGGAGACGCCACGGGCCATATTGGACCTGAAAAACAGAGAAATAAACATAAGATTAGCAAAATAAACAAAATGCCTTACCTTAACTGAAAAACAGCAGCATACATACCTGTCTGAACCACTTCGTGCACAGCAGTGCACACAGCTGCACGGAGACGCCACGGGCCATATTGGACCTGAAAAACAAAGAAATAAACATAAGATTAGCAAAATAAACAAAATGCCTTACCTTAACTGAAAAACAGCAGCATACATACCTGCATGAACCACTTTGTGCACAGCAGTGCACACAGCTGCAGGGAGACGCCACGGGCCATATTGGACCTGAAAAACAAAGAAATAAACATAAGATTAGCAAAATAAACAAAATGGCTTACCTCTAACAACAAAACAGCAGCATACATACCTGTCTGAACCACTTCGTGCAGAGCAGTGCACACAGCTGCACGGGGACGCCATGGGCCATATTGGACCTTAAAAACAAAGAAATAAACATAAGATTAGCAAAATAAACAAAATGCCTTACATTAACTGAAAAACAGCAGCATACATACCTGTCTGAACCACTTTGTGCACATCAGTGCACACAGCTGCACGGAGACGCCACGGGCCATGTTGTATCTAGAAAAGAGAGAAAAAAAACTAAGATTAGCAAAATCAAAAAGATAGATTACCTCGAACATCAAAAGAGCATCATATCGGAACCAGTTCGTGCACAACGGTGCACACAGTTGCACGGAGACGCCACGGGCCATATTGGACCTGAAAAACAAAGAAATAAATAGAAGATTGGCAAAATAAACCAAATGCCTTACCTTAACTGAAAAACAGCAGCATACATACCTGTCTGAACCACTTCGTGCACAGCAGTGCACACAGCTGCACGGAGACGCCACGGGCCATATTGGACCTGAAAAACAAAGAAATAAACATAAGATTAGCAAAATAAACAAAATGCCTTACCTTATATGAAAAACAGCAGCATACATACCTGTCTGAACCACTTCGTGCACAGCAGTGCACACAGCTGCACGGAGACGCCACGGGCCATATTGGACCTGAAAAACAAAGAAATAAACATAAGATTAGCAAAATAAACAAAATGCCTTACCTTAACTGAAAAACAGCAGCATACATACCTGTCTGAACCACTTCGTGCACAGCAGTGCACACAGCTGCAGGGAGACGCCACGGGCCATATTGGACCTGAAAAACAAAGAAATAAACATAAGATTAGCAAAATAAACAAAATGCCTTACCTTAACTGAAAAACAGCAGCATACATACCTGTCTGAACCACTTTGTGCACAGCAGTGCACACAGCTGCAAGGAGACGCCACGGGCCATACTGGACCTGAAAAACAAAGAAATAAACATAAGATTAGCAAAATAAACAAAATGCCTTACCTTAACTGAAAAACAGCAGCATACATACCTGTCTGAACCACATTGTGCACAGCAGTGCACACAGCTGCAGGGAGACGCCACGGGCCATATTGGACCTGAAAAACAAATAAATAAACATAAGATTAGCAAAATAAACAAAATGGCTTACCTCTAACAACAAAACAGCAGCATACATACCTGTCTGAACCACTTTGTGCACAGCAGTGCACACAGCTGCACGGAGACGCCACGGGCCATATTGGACCTGAAAAGCAAAGAAATAAACATAAGATTAGCAAAATAAACAGAATGGCTTACCTTAACTGAAAAACAGCAGCATACATACCTGTCTGAACCACTTTGTGCACAGCAGTGCACACAGCAGCAGGGAGACGCCACGGGCCATATTGGACCTGAAAAACAAAGAAATAAACATAAGATTAGCAAAATAAACAAAATGGCTTACCTCTAACAGCAAAACAGCAGCATACATACCTGTCTGAACCACTTCGTGCACAACGGTGCACACAGCTGCACGGAGACGCCACGGGCCATATTGGACCTGAAAAACAAAGAAATAAATATAAGATTGGCAAAATAAGCCAAATGCCTTACCTTAACTGAAAAACAGCAGCATACATACCTGTCTGAACCAATTCGTGCACAGCAGTGCACACAGCTGCACGGAGACGCCACGGGCCATATTGGACCTGAAAAACAGAGAAATAAACATAGGATTAGCAAAATAAACAAAATGCCTTACCTTAACTGAAAAACAGCAGCATACATACCTGTCTGAACCACTTCGTGCACAGCAGTGCACACAGCTGCACGGAGACGCCACGGGCCATATTGGACCTGAAAAACAAAGAAATAAACATAAGATTAGCAAAATAAACAAAATGCCTTACCTTAACTGAAAAACAGCAGCATACATACCTGTCTGAACCACTTTGTGCACAGCAGTGCACACAGCTGCAGGGAGACGCCACGGGCCATATTGGACCTGAAAAACAAAGAAATAAACATAAGATTAGCAAAATAAACAAAATGCCTTACCTTTACTGAAAAACAGCAGCATACATACCTGTCTGAACCACTTTGTGCACAGTAGTGCACACAGCTGCAGGGAGACTCCACGGGCCATATTGGACCTAAAAAACAAATAAATAAACATAAGATTAGCAAAATAAACAAAATGTTTTTCCTCTAACAACAAAACAGCAGCATACATACCTTTCTGTACCACTTCGTGCACAGCAGTGCACACAGCTGCACGGAGACGCCACGGGCCATATAGGACCTGAAAAACAAAGAAATAAACATAAGATTAGCAAAAGAAACAAAATGGCTTACCTTAACTGAAAAACAGCAGCATACATACCTGTCTGAACCACTTTGTGCACAGCAGTGCACACAGCTGCAGGGAGACGCCACGGGCCATATTGGACCTGAAAAACAAAGAAATAAACATAAGATTAGCAAAATAAACAAAATGCCTTACCTTAACTGAAAAACAGCAGCATACATACCTGTCTGAACCACTTTGTGCACAGCAGTGCACACAGCTGCAGGGAGACGCCACGGGCCATATTGGACCTGAAAAACAAAGAAATAAACATAAGATTAGCAAAATAAACCAGATGCCTTACCTTAACTGAAAAACAGCAGCATACATACCTGTCTGAACCACTTCGTGCACAGCCGTGCACACAGCTGCAGGGAGACCGGACCATATTGGACCTGAAAAACAAAGAAATAAACATAAGATTAGCAAAATAAACAAAATGCATTACCTTAACTGAAAAACAGCAGCATATATACCTGTCTGAAACACTTCGTGCACAGCAGTGCACACATCTGCACGGAGACGCCACGGGCCATGTTGTATCTAGAAAAGAGAGAAAAAAACCTAAGATTAGCAAAATCAAAAAGATAGATTACCTCGAACATCAAAAGAGCAGCATATCGGAACCAGTTTGTGCACAACGGTGCACACAGGTGCACGGAGACTCCACGGGCCATATTGGACCTGAAAAACAAAGAAATAAACATAAGATTAGCAAAATGAACCAAATGCCTTACCTTAACTGAAAAACAGCAGCATACATACCTGTCTGAACCACTTCGTGCACAGCAGTGCACACATCTGCACGGAGACGCCACGGGCCATATTGGACCTGAAAAACAAAGAAATAAACATAAGATTAGCAAAATGCCTTACCTTAACTGAAAAACAGCAGCATACATACCTGTCTGAACCACTTCATGCACAGCAGTGCACACAGCTGCACGGAGACGCCACAGGCCATATTGGACCTGAAAAACAGAGAAATAAACATAAGATTAGCAAAATAAACAAAATGCCTTACCTTAACTGAAAAACAGCAGCATACATACCTGTCTGAACCACTTCGTGCACAGCAGTGCACACAGCTGCACGGAGACGCCACGGGCCATATTGGACCTGAAAAACAAAGAAATAAACATAAGATTAGCAAAATAAACAAAATGCCTTACCTTAACTGAAAAACAGCAGCATACATACCTGTCTGAACCACTTTGTGCACAGCAGTGCACACAGCTGCAGGGAGACGCCACGGGCCATATTGGACCTGAAAAACAAAGAAATAAACATAAGATTAGCAAAATAAACAAAATGCCTTACCTTTACTGAAAAACAGCAGCATACATACCTGTCTGAACCACTTTGTGCACAGTAGTGCACACAGCTGCAGGGAGACGCCACAGGCCATATTGGACCTAAAAAATAAATAAATAAACATAAGATTAGCAAAATAAACAAAATGTTTTTCCTCTAACAACAAAAGAGCAGCATACATACCTGTCTGAACCACTTCGTGCACAGCAGTGCACACAGCTGCACGAAGACGCCACGGGCCATATTGGACCTGAAAAACAAAGAAATAAACATAAGATTAGCAAAATAAACAAAATGGCTTACCTTAACTGAAAAACAGCAGCATACATACCTGTCTGAACCACTTTGTGCACAGCAGTGCACACAGCTGCAGGGAGACGCCACGGGCCATATTGGACCTGAAAAACAAAGAAATAAACATAAGATTAGCAAAATAAACAAAATGCCTTACCTTAACTGAAAAACAGCAGCATACATACCTGTCTGAACCACTTTGTGCACAGCAGTGCACACAGCTGCAGGGAGACGCCACGGGCCATATTGGACCGGAAAAACAAAGAAATAAACATAAGATTAGCAAAATAAACTAGATGCCTTACCTTAACTGAAAAACAGCAGCATACATAACCGTCTGAACCACTTCGTGCACAGCCGTGCACACAGCTGCAGGGAGACCGGACCATATTGGACCTGAAAAACAAAGAAATAAACATAAGATTAGCAAAATAAACAAAATGCCTTACCTTAACTGAAAAACAGCAGCATATATACCTGTCTGAAACACTTCGTGCACAGCAGTGCACACAGCTGCACGGAGACGCCACGGGCCATGTTGTATCTAGAAAAGAGAGAAAAAACCTAAGATTAGCAAAATCAAAAAGATAGATTACCTCGAACATCAAAAGAGCAGCATATCGGAACCAGTTCGTGCACAACGGTGCACACAGCTGCACGGAGACACCACAGGCCATATTGGACCTGAAAAACAAAGAAATAAACATAAGATTAGCAAAATGAACCAAATGCCTTACCTTAACTGAAAAACAGCAGCATACATACCTGTCTGAACCACTTCGTGCACAGCAGTGCACACAGCTGCACGGAGACGCCACGGGCCATATTGGACCCGAAAAACAAAGAAATGAACATAAGATTAGCAAAATGCCTTATCTTAACTGAAAAACAGCAGCATACATACCTGTCTGAACCACTTCGTGCACAGCAGTGCACACAGCTGCACGGAGACGCCACGGGCCATATTGGACCTGAAAAACAAAGAAATAAACATAAGATTAGCAAAATAAACAAAATGCCTTACCTTAACAAAAAACAGCAGCATACATACCTGTCTGAACCACTTTGTGCACAGCAGTGCACACAGCTGCAGGGAGACGCCACGGGCCATATTGGACCTGAAAAACAAAGAAATAAACATAAGGTTAGCAAAAAAAACCAAATACTTTACCTTAACTGAAAAACAGCAGCATACATACCCGTCTGAACCACTTCGTGCACAGCCAAGCACACAGCTGTACGGAGACGCCACGGGCCATATTGGACCTGAAAAACAAAGAAATAAACATAAGATTAGCAAAATAAACAAAATGGCTTACCTCTAACAGCAAAACAGCAGCATACATACCTGTCTGAACCACTTCGTGCACAACAGTGCACACAGCTGCACGGAGACGCCACAGGCCATATTGGACCTGAAAAACAAAGAAATAAATATAAGATTGGCAAAATAAGCCAAATGCCTTGCCTTAACTAAAAAACAGCAGCATACATACCTGTCTGAACCACTTCGTGCACCACAGTGCACACAGCTGCACGGAGACGCCACGGGCCATATTGGACCTGAAAAACAAAGAAATAAACATAAGATTAGCAAAATAAACAAAATGCCTTACCTTAACTGAAAAACAGCAGCATACATACCTGTCTGAACCACTTCGTGCACAGTAGTGCACACAGCTGCACGGAGACGCCACAGGCCATATTCGACCTGAAAAACAAAGAAATAAACATAAGATTAGCAAAATAAACAAAATGCCTTACCTTAACTGAAAAACAGCAGCATACATACCTGTCTGAACCACTTCGTGCACAGCAGTGCACACAGCTGCACGGAGACGCCACGGGCCATGTTGGACCTGAAAAACAAAGAAATAAACATAAGATTAGCAAAATAAACAAAATGCCTTACCTTAACTGAAAAACAGCAGCATACATACCTGTCTGAACCACTTTGTGCACAGCAGTGCACACAGCTGCAGGGAGACGCCACGGGCCATATTGGACCTGAAAAACAAAGAAATAAACATAAGATTAGCAAAATAAACAAAATGCCTTACCTTAACTGAAAAACAGCAGCATACATACCTGTCTGAACCACTTTGTGCACAGCAGTGCACACAGCTGCAGGGAGACGCCACGGGCCATATTGGACCTGAAAAACAAAGAAATAAACATAAGATTAGCAAAATAAACAAAATGGCTTACCTCTAACAACAAAACAGCAGCATACATACCTGTCTGAACCACTTTGTGCACAGCAGTGCACACAGCTGCACGGAGACGCCACGGGCCATATTGGACCTGAAAAGCAAAGAAATAAACATAAGATTAGCAAAATAAACAAAATGGCTTACCTTAACTGAAAAACAGCAGCATACATACCTGTCTGAACCACTTTGTGACAGCAGTGCACACAGCTGCAGGGAGACGCCACGGGCCATATTGGACCTGAAAAACAAAGAAATAAACATAAGATTAGCAAAATAAACAAAATGGCTTACCTCTAACAGCAAAACAGCAGCATACATACCTGTCTGAACCACTTCGTGCACAACAGTGCACACAGCTGCACGGAGACGCCACGGGCCATATTGGACCTGAAAAACAAAGAAATAAATATAAGATTGGCAAAATAAGCCAAATGCCTTACCTTAACTGAAAAACAGCTGCATACATACCTGTCTGAACCACTTCGTGCACAGCAGTGCACACAGCTGCACGGAGACGCCACGGGCCATATTGGACCTGAAAAACAGAGAAATAAACATAAGATTAGCAAAATAAACAAAATGCCTTACCTTAACTGAAAAACAGCAGCATACATACCTGTCTGAACCACTTCGTGCACAGCAGTGCACACAGCTGCACGGAGACGCCACGGGGCATATTGGACCTGAAAAACAAAGAAATAAACATAAGATTAGCAAAATAAACAAAATGCCTTACCTTAACTGAAAAACAGCAGTATACATACCTGTCTGAACCACTTTGTGCACAGCAGTGCACACAGCTGCAGGGAGACGCCACGGGGCATATTGGACCTGAAAAACCAAGAAATAAACATAAGATTAGCAAAATAAACAAAATGCCTTACCTTAACTGAAAAACAGCAGCATACATACCTGTCTGAACCACTTTGTGCACAGTAGTGCACACAGCTGCAGGGAGACGCCACGGGCCATATTGGACCTAAAAAACAAATAAATAAACATAAGATTAGCAAAATAAACAACATGTTTTTCCTCTAACAACAAAACAGCAGCATACATACCTTTCTGAACCACTTCGTGCACAGCAGTGCACACAGCTGCACGGAGACGCCACGGGCCATATTGGACCTGAAAAACAAAGAAATAAACATAAGATTAGCAAAATAAACAAAATGGCTTACCTTAACTGAAAAACAGCAGCATACATACCTGTCTGAACCACTTTGTGCACAGCAGTGCACACAGCTGCAGGGAGACGCCACGGGCCATATTGGACCTGAAAAACAAAGAAATAAACATAAGATTAGCAAAATAAACAAAATGCCTTACCTTAACTGAAAAACAGCAGCATACATACCTGTCTGAACCACTTTGTGCACAGCAGTGCACACAGCTGCAGGGAGACGCCACCGGCCATATTGGACCTGAAAAACAAAGAAATAAACATAAGATTAGCAAAATAAACCAGATGCCTTACCTTAACTGAAAAACAGCAGCATACATACCCGTCTGAACCACTTCGTGCACAGCCGTGCACACAGCTGCAGGGAGACCGGACCATATTGGACCTGAAAAACAAAGAAATAAACATAAGATTAGCAAAATAAACAAAATGCCTTACCTTAACTGAAAAACAGCAGCATATATACCTGTCTGAAACACTTCGTGCACAGCAGTGCACACAGCTGCACGGAGACGCCACGGGCCATGTTGTATCTAGAAAAGAGAGAAAAAAACCTAAGATTAGCAAAATCAAAAAGATAGATTACCTCGAACATCAAAAGAGCAGCATATCGGAACCAGTTCGTGCACAACGGTGCAAACAGCTGCACGGAGACTCCACGGGCCATATTGGACCTGAAAAACAAAGAAATAAACATAAGATTAGCAAAATGAACCAAATGCCTTACCTTAACTGAAAAACAGCAGCATACATACCTGTCTGAACCACTTCGTGCACAGCAGTGCACACATCTGCACGGAGACGCCACTGGCCATATTGGACCTGAAAAACAAAGAAATAAACATAAGATTAGCAAAGTGCCTTACCTTAACTGAAAAACAGCAGCATACATACCTGTCTGAACCACTTCATGCACAGCAGTGCACACAGCTGCACGGAGACGCCACGGGCCATATTGGACCTGAAAAACAGAGAAATAAACATAAGATTAGCAAAATAAACAAAATGCCTTACCTTAACTGAAAAACAGCAGCATACATACCTGTCTGAACCACTTCGTGCACAGCAGTGCACACAGCTGCACGGAGACGCCACGGGCCATATTGGACCTGAAAAACAAAGAAATAAACATAAGATTAGCAAAATAAACAAAATGCCTTACCTTAACTGAAAAACAGCAGCATACATACCTGTCTGAACCACTTTGTGCACAGCAGTGCACACAGCTGCAGGGAGACGCCACGGGCCATATTGGACCTGAAAAACAAAGAAATAAACATAAGATTAGCAAAATAAACAAAATGGCTTACCTCTAACAACAAAACAGCAGCATACATACCTGTCTGAACCACTTCGTGCAGAGCAGTGCACACAGCTGCACGGAGACGCCATGGGCCATATTGGACCTGAAAAACAAAGAAATAAACATAAGATTAGCAAAATAAACAAAATGCCTTACATTAACTGAAAAACAGCAGCATACATACCTGTCTGAACCACTTTGTGCACATCAGTGCACACAGCTGCACGGAGACGCCACGGGCCATGTTGTATCTAGAAAAGAGAGAAAAAAAACTAAGATTAGCAAAATCAAAAAGATAGATTACCTCGAACATCAAAAGAGCATCATATCGGAACCAGTTCGTGCACAACGGTGCACACAGTTGCACGGAGACGCCACGGGCCATATTGGACCTGAAAAACAAAGAAATAAATAGAAGATTGGCAAAATAAACCAAATGCCTTACCTTAACTGAAAAACAGCAGCATACATACCTGTCTGAACCACTTCGTGCACAGCAGTGCACACAGCTGCACGGAGACGCCACGGGCCATATTGGACCTGAAAAACAAAGAAATAAACATAAGATTAGCAAAATAAACAAAATGCCTTACCTTATATGAAAAACAGCAGCATACATACCTGTCTGAACCACTTCGTGCACAGCAGTGCACACAGCTGCACGGAGACGCCACGGGCCATATTGGACCTGAAAAACAAAGAAATAAACATAAGATTAGCAAAATAAACAAAATGCCTTACCTTAACTGAAAAACAGCAGCATACATACCTGTCTGAACCACTTCGTGCACAGCAGTGCACACAGCTGCAGGGAGACGCCACGGGCCATATTGGACCTGAAAAACAAAGAAATAAACATAAGATTAGCAAAATAAACAAAATGCCTTACCTTAACTGAAAAACAGCAGCATACATACCTGTCTGAACCACTTTGTGCACAGCAGTGCACACAGCTGCAAGGAGACGCCACGGGCCATACTGGACCTGAAAAACAAAGAAATAAACATAAGATTAGCAAAATAAACAAAATGCCTTACCTTAACTGAAAAACAGCAGCATACATACCTGTCTGAACCACATTGTGCACAGCAGTGCACACAGCTGCAGGGAGACGCCACGGGCCATATTGGACCTGAAAAACAAATAAATAAACATAAGATTAGCAAAATAAACAAAATGGCTTACCTCTAACAACAAAACAGCAGCATACATACCTGTCTGAACCACTTTGTGCACAGCAGTGCACACAGCTGCACGGAGACGCCACGGGCCATATTGGACCTGAAAAGCAAAGAAATAAACATAAGATTAGCAAAATAAACAGAATGGCTTACCTTAACTGAAAAACAGCAGCATACATACCTGTCTGAACCACTTTGTGCACAGCAGTGCACACAGCAGCAGGGAGACGCCACGGGCCATATTGGACCTGAAAAACAAAGAAATAAACATAAGATTAGCAAAATAAACAAAATGGCTTACCTCTAACAGCAAAACAGCAGCATACATACCTGTCTGAACCACTTCGTGCACAACGGTGCACACAGCTGCACGGAGACGCCACGGGCCATATTGGACCTGAAAAACAAAGAAATAAATATAAGATTGGCAAAATAAGCCAAATGCCTTACCTTAACTGAAAAACAGCAGCATACATACCTGTCTGAACCAATTCGTGCACAGCAGTGCACACAGCTGCACAGAGACGCCACGGGCCATATTGGACCTGAAAAACAGAGAAATAAACATAGGATTAGCAAAATAAACAAAATGCCTTACCTTAACTGAAAAACAGCAGCATACATACCTGTCTGAACCACTTCGTGCACAGCAGTGCACACAGCTGCACGGAGACGCCACGGGCCATATTGGACCTGAAAAACAAAGAAATAAACATAAGATTAGCAAAATAAACAAAATGCCTTACCTTAACTGAAAAACAGCAGCATACATACCTGTCTGAACCACTTTGTGCACAGCAGTGCACACAGCTGCAGGGAGACGCCACGGGCCATATTGGACCTGAAAAACAAAGAAATAAACATAAGATTAGCAAAATAAACAAAATGCCTTACCTTTACTGAAAAACAGCAGCATACATACCTGTCTGAACCACTTTGTGCACAGTAGTGCACAAAGCTGCAGGGAGACTCCACGGGCCATATTGGACCTAAAAAACAAATAAATAAACATAAGATTAGCAAAATAAACAAAATGTTTTTCCTCTAACAACAAAACAGCAGCATACATACCTTTCTGTACCACTTCGTGCACAGCAGTGCACACAGCTGCACGGAGACGCCACGGGCCATATAGGACCTGAAAAACAAAGAAATAAACATAAGATTAGCAAAAGAAACAAAATGGCTTACCTTAACTGAAAAACAGCAGCATACATACCTGTCTGAACCACTTTGTGCACAGCAGTGCACACAGCTGCAGGGAGACGCCACGGGCCATATTGGACCTGAAAAACAAAGAAATAAACATAAGATTAGCAAAATAAACAAAATGCCTTACCTTAACTGAAAAACAGCAGCATACATACCTGTCTGAACCACTTTGTGCACAGCAGTGCACACAGCTGCAGGGAGACGCCACGGGCCATATTGGACCTGAAAAACAAAGAAATAAACATAAGATTAGCAAAATAAACCAGATGCCTTACCTTAACTGAAAAACAGCAGCATACATACCTGTCTGAACCACTTCGTGCACAGCCGTGCACACAGCTGCAGGGAGACCGGACCATATTGGACCTGAAAAACAAAGAAATAAACATAAGATTAGCAAAATAAACAAAATGCATTACCTTAACTGAAAAACAGCAGCATATATACCTGTCTGAAACACTTTGTGCACAGCAGTGCACACATCTGCACGGAGACGCCACGGGCCATGTTGTATCTAGAAAAGAGAGAAAAAAACCTAAGATTAGCAAAATCAAAAAGATAGATTACCTCGAACATCAAAAGAGCAGCATATCGGAACCAGTTTGTGCACAACGGTGCACACAGCTGCACGGAGACTCCACGGGCCATATTGGACCTGAAAAACAAAGAAATAAACATAAGATTAGCAAAATGAACCAAATGCCTTACCTTAACTGAAAAACAGCAGCATACATACCTGTCTGAACCACTTCGTGCACAGCAGTGCACACATCTGCACGGAGACGCCACGGGCCATATTGGACCTGAAAAACAAAGAAATAAACATAAGATTAGCAAAATGCCTTACCTTAACTGAAAAACAGCAGCATACATACCTGTCTGAACCACTTCATGCACAGCAGTGCACACAGCTGCACGGAGACGCCACAGGCCATATTGGACCTGAAAAACAGAGAAATAAACATAAGATTAGCAAAATAAACAAAATGCCTTACCTTAACTGAAAAACAGCAGCATACATACCTGTCTGAACCACTTCGTGCACAGCAGTGCACACAGCTGCACGGAGACGCCACGGGCCATATTGGACCTGAAAAACAAAGAAATAAACATAAGATTAGCAAAATAAACAAAATGCCTTACCTTAACTGAAAAACAGCAGCATACATACCTGTCTGAACCACTTTGTGCACAGCAGTGCACACAGCTGCAGGGAGACGCCACGGGCCATATTGGACCTGAAAAACAAAGAAATAAACATAAGATTAGCAAAATAAACAAAATGCCTTACCTTTACTGAAAAACAGCAGCATACATACCTGTCTGAACCACTTTGTGCACAGTAGTGCACACAGCTGCAGGGAGACGCCACAGGCCATATTGGACCTAAAAAATAAATAAATAAACATAAGATTAGCAAAATAAACAAAATGTTTTTCCTCTAACAACAAAAGAGCAGCATACATACCTGTCTGAACCACTTCGTGCACAGCAGTGCACACAGCTGCACGAAGATGCCACGGGCCATATTGGACCTGAAAAACAAAGAAATAAACATAAGATTAGCAAAATAAACAAAATGGCTTACCTTAACTGAAAAACAGCAGCATACATACCTGTCTGAACCACTTTGTGCACAGCAGTGCACACAGCTGCAGGGAGACGCCACGGGCCATATTGGACCTGAAAAACAAAGAAATAAACATAAGATTAGCAAAATAAACAAAATGCCTTACCTTAACTGAAAAACAGCAGCATACATACCTGTCTGAACCACTTTGTGCACAGCAGTGCACACAGCTGCAGGGAGACGCCACGGGCCATATTGGACCGGAAAAACAAAGAAATAAACATAAGATTAGCAAAATAAACTAGATGCCTTACCTTAACTGAAAAACAGCAGCATACATAACCGTCTGAACCACTTCGTGCACAGCCGTGCACACAGCTGCAGGGAGACCGGACCATATTGGACCTGAAAAACAAAGAAATAAACATAAGATTAGCAAAATAAACAAAATGCCTTACCTTAACTGAAAAACAGCAGCATATATACCTGTCTGAAACACTTCGTGCACAGCAGTGCACACAGCTGCACGGAGACGCCACGGGCCATGTTGTATCTAGAAAAGAGAGAAAAAACCTAAGATTAGCAAAATCAAAAAGATAGATTACCTCGAACATCAAAAGAGCAGCATATCGGAACCAGTTCGTGCACAACGGTGCACACAGCTGCACGGAGACACCACAGGCCATATTGGACCTGAAAAACAAAGAAATAAACATAAGATTAGCAAAATGAACCAAATGCCTTACCTTAACTGAAAAACAGCAGCATACATACCTGTCTGAACCACTTCGTGCACAGCAGTGCACACAGCTGCACGGAGACGCCACGGGCCATATTGGACCCGAAAAACAAAGAAATGAACATAAGATTAGCAAAATGCCTTATCTTAACTGAAAAACAGCAGCATACATACCTGTCTGAACCACTTCGTGCACAGCAGTGCACACAGCTGCACGGAGACGCCACGGGCCATATTGGACCTGAAAAACAAAGAAATAAACATAAGATTAGCAAAATAAACAAAATGCCTTACCTTAACAAAAAACAGCAGCATACATACCTGTCTGAACCACTTTGTGCACAGCAGTGCACACAGCTGCAGGGAGACGCCACGGGCCATATTGGACCTGAAAAACAAAGAAATAAACATAAGGTTAGCAAAAAAAACCAAATACTTTACCTTAACTGAAAAACAGCAGCATACATACCCGTCTGAACCACTTCGTGCACAGCCAAGCACACAGCTGTACGGAGACCGGGCCATATTGGACCTGAAAAACAAAAAAATAAACATAAGATTAGCAAAATAAACAAAATGACTTACCTCTAACAGGAAAACAGCAGCATACATACCTGTCTGAACCACTTCGTGCACAGCACTGCACACAGCTGCACAGAGACGCCACGGGCCATATTGGACCTGAAAAACAAAGAAATAAACATAAGATTAGCAAAATAAACAAAATGGCTTACCTCTAACAACAAAACAGCAGCATACATACCTGTCTGAACCACTTCGTGCACAGCAGTGCACACAGCTGCACGGAGACGCCACGGGCCATATTGGACCTGAAAAACAAAGAAATAAACATAAGATTAGCAAAATAAACAAAATGCCTTACCTTAAGTGAAAAACAGAAGCATACATACCTGTCTGAACCACTTCGTGCACAGCAGTGCACACAGCTGCACGGAGATGCCACGGGCCATATTGGACCTGAAAAACAAAGAAATAAACATAAGATTAGCAAAATAAACAAAATGCCTTACCTTAACTGAAAAACAGCAGCATACATACCTGTCTGAACCACTTTGTGCACAGCAGTGCACACAGCTGCAGGGAGACGCCACGGGCCATATTGGACCTGAAAAACAAAGAAATAAACATAAGATTAGCAAAATAAACAAAATGCCTTACCTTAACTGAAAAACAGCAGCATACATACCTGTCTGAACCACTTCGTGCACAGCAGTGCACACAGCTGTACGGAGACGCCACGGGCCATATTGGACCTGAAAAACAAAGAAATAAACATAAGATTAGCAAAATAAACAAAATGCCTTACCTTAAGTGAAAAACAGAAGCATACATACCTGTCTGACCCACTTCGTGCACAGCAGTGCACACAGCTGCACGGAGACGCCACGGGCCATATTGGACCTGAAAAACAAAGTAATAAACATAAGATTAGAAAAATAAACAAAATGGCTTACCTTAACTGAAAAACAGCAGCATACATACCTGTCTGAACCACTTTGTGCACAGCAGTGCACACAGCTGCAGGGAGACGCCACGGGCCATATTGGACCTGAAAAACAAAGAAATAAACATAAGATTAGCAAAATAAACCAGATGCCTTACCTTAACTGAAAAACAGCAGCATACATACCCGTCTGAACCACTTCGTGCACAGCCGTGCACACAGCTGCAGGGAGACCGGACCATATTGGACCTGAAAAACAAAGAAATAAACATAAGATTAGCAAAATAAACAAAATGCCTTACCTTAACTGAAAAACAGCAGCATATATACCTGTCTGAAACACTTCGTGCACAGCAGTGCACACAGCTGCACGGAGACGCCACGGGCCATGTTGTATCTAGAAAAGAGAGAAAAAAACCTAAGATTAGCAAAATCAAAAAGATAGATTACCTCGAACATCAAAAGAGCAGCATATCGGAACCAGTTCGTGCACAACGGTGCAAACAGCTGCACGGAGACTCCACGGGCCATATTGGACCTGAAAAACAAAGAAATAAACATAAGATTAGCAAAATGAACCAAATGCCTTACCTTAACTGAAAAACAGCAGCATACATACCTGTCTGAACCACTTCGTGCACAGCAGTGCACACATCTGCACGGAGACGCCACTGGCCATATTGGACCTGAAAAACAAAGAAATAAACATAAGATTAGCAAAGTGCCTTACCTTAACTGAAAAACAGCAGCATACATACCTGTCTGAACCACTTCATGCACAGCAGTGCACACAGCTGCACGGAGACGCCACGGGCCATATTGGACCTGAAAAACAGAGAAATAAACATAAGATTAGCAAAATAAACAAAATGCCTTACCTTAACTGAAAAACAGCAGCATACATACCTGTCTGAACCACTTCGTGCACAGCAGTGCACACAGCTGCACGGAGACGCCACGGGCCATATTGGACCTGAAAAACAAAGAAATAAACATAAGATTAGCAAAATAAACAAAATGCCTTACCTTAACTGAAAAACAGCAGCATACATACCTGTCTGAACCACTTTGTGCACAGCAGTGCACACAGCTGCAGGGAGACGCCACGGGCCATATTGGACCTGAAAAACAAAGAAATAAACATAAGATTAGCAAAATAAACAAAATGGCTTACCTCTAACAACAAAACAGCAGCATACATACCTGTCTGAACCACTTCGTGCAGAGCAGTGCACACAGCTGCACGGAGACGCCATGGGCCATATTGGACCTGAAAAACAAAGAAATAAACATAAGATTAGCAAAATAAACAAAATGCCTTACATTAACTGAAAAACAGCAGCATACATACCTGTCTGAACCACTTTGTGCACATCAGTGCACACAGCTGCACGGAGACGCCACGGGCCATGTTGTATCTAGAAAAGAGAGAAAAAAAACTAAGATTAGCAAAATCAAAAAGATAGATTACCTCGAACATCAAAAGAGCATCATATCGGAACCAGTTCGTGCACAACGGTGCACACAGTTGCACGGAGACGCCACGGGCCATATTGGACCTGAAAAACAAAGAAATAAATAGAAGATTGGCAAAATAAACCAAATGCCTTACCTTAACTGAAAAACAGCAGCATACATACCTGTCTGAACCACTTCGTGCACAGCAGTGCACACAGCTGCACGGAGACGCCACGGGCCATATTGGACCTGAAAAACAAAGAAATAAACATAAGATTAGCAAAATAAACAAAATGCCTTACCTTATATGAAAAACAGCAGCATACATACCTGTCTGAACCACTTCGTGCACAGCAGTGCACACAGCTGCACGGAGACGCCACGGGCCATATTGGACCTGAAAAACAAAGAAATAAACATAAGATTAGCAAAATAAACAAAATGCCTTACCTTAACTGAAAAACAGCAGCATACATACCTGTCTGAACCACTTCGTGCACAGCAGTGCACACAGCTGCAGGGAGACGCCACGGGCCATATTGGACCTGAAAAACAAAGAAATAAACATAAGATTAGCAAAATAAACAAAATGCCTTACCTTAACTGAAAAACAGCAGCATACATACCTGTCTGAACCACTTTGTGCACAGCAGTGCACACAGCTGCAAGGAGACGCCACGGGCCATACTGGACCTGAAAAACAAAGAAATAAACATAAGATTAGCAAAATAAACAAAATGCCTTACCTTAACTGAAAAACAGCAGCATACATACCTGTCTGAACCACATTGTGCACAGCAGTGCACACAGCTGCAGGGAGACGCCACGGGCCATATTGGACCTGAAAAACAAATAAATAAACATAAGATTAGCAAAATAAACAAAATGGCTTACCTCTAACAACAAAACAGCAGCATACATACCTGTCTGAACCACTTTGTGCACAGCAGTGCACACAGCTGCACGGAGACGCCACGGGCCATATTGGACCTGAAAAGCAAAGAAATAAACATAAGATTAGCAAAATAAACAGAATGGCTTACCTTAACTGAAAAACAGCAGCATACATACCTGTCTGAACCACTTTGTGCACAGCAGTGCACACAGCAGCAGGGAGACGCCACGGGCCATATTGGACCTGAAAAACAAAGAAATAAACATAAGATTAGCAAAATAAACAAAATGGCTTACCTCTAACAGCAAAACAGCAGCATACATACCTGTCTGAACCACTTCGTGCACAACGGTGCACACAGCTGCACGGAGACGCCACGGGCCATATTGGACCTGAAAAACAAAGAAATAAATATAAGATTGGCAAAATAAGCCAAATGCCTTACCTTAACTGAAAAACAGCAGCATACATACCTGTCTGAACCAATTCGTGCACAGCAGTGCACACAGCTGCACAGAGACGCCACGGGCCATATTGGACCTGAAAAACAGAGAAATAAACATAGGATTAGCAAAATAAACAAAATGCCTTACCTTAACTGAAAAACAGCAGCATACATACCTGTCTGAACCACTTCGTGCACAGCAGTGCACACAGCTGCACGGAGACGCCACGGGCCATATTGGACCTGAAAAACAAAGAAATAAACATAAGATTAGCAAAATAAACAAAATGCCTTACCTTAACTGAAAAACAGCAGCATACATACCTGTCTGAACCACTTTGTGCACAGCAGTGCACACAGCTGCAGGGAGACGCCACGGGCCATATTGGACCTGAAAAACAAAGAAATAAACATAAGATTAGCAAAATAAACAAAATGCCTTACCTTTACTGAAAAACAGCAGCATACATACCTGTCTGAACCACTTTGTGCACAGTAGTGCACAAAGCTGCAGGGAGACTCCACGGGCCATATTGGACCTAAAAAACAAATAAATAAACATAAGATTAGCAAAATAAACAAAATGTTTTTCCTCTAACAACAAAACAGCAGCATACATACCTTTCTGTACCACTTCGTGCACAGCAGTGCACACAGCTGCACGGAGACGCCACGGGCCATATAGGACCTGAAAAACAAAGAAATAAACATAAGATTAGCAAAAGAAACAAAATGGCTTACCTTAACTGAAAAACAGCAGCATACATACCTGTCTGAACCACTTTGTGCACAGCAGTGCACACAGCTGCAGGGAGACGCCACGGGCCATATTGGACCTGAAAAACAAAGAAATAAACATAAGATTAGCAAAATAAACAAAATGCCTTACCTTAACTGAAAAACAGCAGCATACATACCTGTCTGAACCACTTTGTGCACAGCAGTGCACACAGCTGCAGGGAGACGCCACGGGCCATATTGGACCTGAAAAACAAAGAAATAAACATAAGATTAGCAAAATAAACCAGATGCCTTACCTTAACTGAAAAACAGCAGCATACATACCTGTCTGAACCACTTCGTGCACAGCCGTGCACACAGCTGCAGGGAGACCGGACCATATTGGACCTGAAAAACAAAGAAATAAACATAAGATTAGCAAAATAAACAAAATGCATTACCTTAACTGAAAAACAGCAGCATATATACCTGTCTGAAACACTTTGTGCACAGCAGTGCACACATCTGCACGGAGACGCCACGGGCCATGTTGTATCTAGAAAAGAGAGAAAAAAACCTAAGATTAGCAAAATCAAAAAGATAGATTACCTCGAACATCAAAAGAGCAGCATATCGGAACCAGTTTGTGCACAACGGTGCACACAGCTGCACGGAGACTCCACGGGCCATATTGGACCTGAAAAACAAAGAAATAAACATAAGATTAGCAAAATGAACCAAATGCCTTACCTTAACTGAAAAACAGCAGCATACATACCTGTCTGAACCACTTCGTGCACAGCAGTGCACACATCTGCACGGAGACGCCACGGGCCATATTGGACCTGAAAAACAAAGAAATAAACATAAGATTAGCAAAATGCCTTACCTTAACTGAAAAACAGCAGCATACATACCTGTCTGAACCACTTCATGCACAGCAGTGCACACAGCTGCACGGAGACGCCACAGGCCATATTGGACCTGAAAAACAGAGAAATAAACATAAGATTAGCAAAATAAACAAAATGCCTTACCTTAACTGAAAAACAGCAGCATACATACCTGTCTGAACCACTTCGTGCACAGCAGTGCACACAGCTGCACGGAGACGCCACGGGCCATATTGGACCTGAAAAACAAAGAAATAAACATAAGATTAGCAAAATAAACAAAATGCCTTACCTTAACTGAAAAACAGCAGCATACATACCTGTCTGAACCACTTTGTGCACAGCAGTGCACACAGCTGCAGGGAGACGCCACGGGCCATATTGGACCTGAAAAACAAAGAAATAAACATAAGATTAGCAAAATAAACAAAATGCCTTACCTTTACTGAAAAACAGCAGCATACATACCTGTCTGAACCACTTTGTGCACAGTAGTGCACACAGCTGCAGGGAGACGCCACAGGCCATATTGGACCTAAAAAATAAATAAATAAACATAAGATTAGCAAAATAAACAAAATGTTTTTCCTCTAACAACAAAAGAGCAGCATACATACCTGTCTGAACCACTTCGTGCACAGCAGTGCACACAGCTGCACGAAGACGCCACGGGCCATATTGGACCTGAAAAACAAAGAAATAAACATAAGATTAGCAAAATAAACAAAATGGCTTACCTTAACTGAAAAACAGCAGCATACATACCTGTCTGAACCACTTTGTGCACAGCAGTGCACACAGCTGCAGGGAGACGCCACGGGCCATATTGGACCTGAAAAACAAAGAAATAAACATAAGATTAGCAAAATAAACAAAATGCCTTACCTTAACTGAAAAACAGCAGCATACATACCTGTCTGAACCACTTTGTGCACAGCAGTGCACACAGCTGCAGGGAGACGCCACGGGCCATATTGGACCGGAAAAACAAAGAAATAAACATAAGATTAGCAAAATAAACTAGATGCCTTACCTTAACTGAAAAACAGCAGCATACATAACCGTCTGAACCACTTCGTGCACAGCCGTGCACACAGCTGCAGGGAGACCGGACCATATTGGACCTGAAAAACAAAGAAATAAACATAAGATTAGCAAAATAAACAAAATGCCTTACCTTAACTGAAAAACAGCAGCATATATACCTGTCTGAAACACTTCGTGCACAGCAGTGCACACAGCTGCACGGAGACGCCACGGGCCATGTTGTATCTAGAAAAGAGAGAAAAAACCTAAGATTAGCAAAATCAAAAAGATAGATTACCTCGAACATCAAAAGAGCAGCATATCGGAACCAGTTCGTGCACAACGGTGCACACAGCTGCACGGAGACACCACAGGCCATATTGGACCTGAAAAACAAAGAAATAAACATAAGATTAGCAAAATGAACCAAATGCCTTACCTTAACTGAAAAACAGCAGCATACATACCTGTCTGAACCACTTCGTGCACAGCAGTGCACACAGCTGCACGGAGACGCCACGGGCCATATTGGACCCGAAAAACAAAGAAATGAACATAAGATTAGCAAAATGCCTTATCTTAACTGAAAAACAGCAGCATACATACCTGTCTGAACCACTTCGTGCACAGCAGTGCACACAGCTGCACGGAGACGCCACGGGCCATATTGGACCTGAAAAACAAAGAAATAAACATAAGATTAGCAAAATAAACAAAATGCCTTACCTTAACAAAAAACAGCAGCATACATACCTGTCTGAACCACTTTGTGCACAGCAGTGCACACAGCTGCAGGGAGACGCCACGGGCCATATTGGACCTGAAAAACAAAGAAATAAACATAAGGTTAGCAAAAAAAACCAAATACTTTACCTTAACTGAAAAACAGCAGCATACATACCCGTCTGAACCACTTCGTGCACAGCCAAGCACACAGCTGTACGGAGACCGGGCCATATTGGACCTGAAAAACAAAAAAATAAACATAAGATTAGCAAAATAAACAAAATGACTTACCTCTAACAGGAAAACAGCAGCATACATACCTGTCTGAACCACTTCGTGCACAGCACTGCACACAGCTGCACAGAGACGCCACGGGCCATATTGGACCTGAAAAACAAAGAAATAAACATAAGATTAGCAAAATAAACAAAATGGCTTACCTCTAACAACAAAACAGCAGCATACATACCTGTCTGAACCACTTCGTGCACAGCAGTGCACACAGCTGCACGGAGACGCCACGGGCCATATTGGACCTGAAAAACAAAGAAATAAACATAAGATTAGCAAAATAAACAAAATGCCTTACCTTAAGTGAAAAACAGAAGCATACATACCTGTCTGAACCACTTCGTGCACAGCAGTGCACACAGCTGCACGGAGATGCCACGGGCCATATTGGACCTGAAAAACAAAGAAATAAACATAAGATTAGCAAAATAAACAAAATGCCTTACCTTAACTGAAAAACAGCAGCATACATACCTGTCTGAACCACTTTGTGCACAGCAGTGCACACAGCTGCAGGGAGACGCCACGGGCCATATTGGACCTGAAAAACAAAGAAATAAACATAAGATTAGCAAAATAAACAAAATGCCTTACCTTAACTGAAAAACAGCAGCATACATACCTGTCTGAACCACTTCGTGCACAGCAGTGCACACAGCTGTACGGAGACGCCACGGGCCATATTGGACCTGAAAAACAAAGAAATAAACATAAGATTAGCAAAATAAACAAAATGCCTTACCTTAAGTGAAAAACAGAAGCATACATACCTGTCTGACCCACTTCGTGCACAGCAGTGCACACAGCTGCACGGAGACGCCACGGGCCATATTGGACCTGAAAAACAAAGTAATAAACATAAGATTAGAAAAATAAACAAAATGGCTTACCTTAACTGAAAAACAGCAGCATACATACCTGTCTGAACCACTT
>NW_028241931.1:0-67355 GCF_964263255.1 Lissotriton vulgaris | reverse complement strand
ATATATATATATATATATGAACGTAAATTCGTCAAACTGGAGCAGCCGCCCCAGTACACAGCTATACAATGACGAAGGAACAGACCCAGATTCAGTGCTCAATTGAAGTCTTTATTCTCCAGCAAGCCTGCCGCCGCCATATATATATATATATATATATATATATATATATATATATATATATATATATATATATATTACCTACTGGCGGTCGCCAGTATGTAGTTATAGTTAGGATTTTTTTCAATGTTAAATCTCAAAATTCTATTTGGAATAACTTTGGCACCGGTTGACGAATCTGCCTGAAAATTTCCTGAAAATGGCCTCGTCGAGCTCCGGTCCTTCCTTGAAAGTTTGGGGGGGATACGTCAAGCGGGGGCCGAGATAAAAGGGGGGTCCCAAAACACGTTTTCCTCATGTAAATTTCCATAGGGCGGTCGAATTTACTTTTAGCCCGAACGGCTGAATGGATTTCCACCAAACTTGGCAAAATTGAAGGGACTGGTAGCCCGATGTGCCTTTGCTGTGTCTCAAGATATGTGCTGCAGTGGATTTTGAGTAATTTAGGTGCCAAAAAATATATATATCTATAGGCGCTCTCCGGTGCGCGCACCGGAGTGCGCTCCAGGCGCGACTCGCGACTTGCGCGCAGGAAGCTGATTGGCTCTTGGGTGTCTCTAAACATTCTAAACAGTCTGGAGCGGCCACCATCTTGTGTCTCGGTAAAATCGAGACACAAGGGGTTTGAAAGAAAAAGGGGCAAATGACCATAAGGGGGAAGAGTAGACCCCCTCTCACCCCCTAGGTTTGGTGTAGGGGCTAAAATAGGGTCCTGCGCGGCATTACATTTTTTATTTTTTTTTTCGTTTTGCGCGGGGGAAGCGCATGGTACGCGCACCGGCGAAGCACGGGGAAAATCCAGGACCATATTTATGAAGGCCTTGCGCTGCCAGTTTTGCGCCTCCTGTGCGTCAATTTTTGTGACGCACCAGCGGTGTAAAAAAATGCGCATTGTTATGCAATATTTAAAAAGTGACGCATCTATCTAGATGCGTCACTTTTTAAATATAGTGCAACGAGGCACATTTTTTTACACTGCTGGTGTGATGCGTCACTTTTCTGTGCGCACTCCTTATGACATTCCAGATGTGTCATATTTAATGTATGACGAATCATGTTGCAAGGAGTTACAGATACATCAGTATTTCTGACATATCTGTAAACATAAAAGTGATGCGAGGCAGGTGCAAGATTTTGACGCAACAGCATCCTAAAAGTGACGCAGAGAAATCTTATAGATTTCAGTACGTCGTTATTACCAAGCTTTTTGCGGGGGAATGCCCCCTCTGCATACATTATACCTGACGCAGATATAATGTGGCGCAGAGTTTTAAAAAGTGACCCATGTACCTAGATGCGTCACTTTTTAAAAATAGCGTCAGGTATAATGCATGCAGAGGGGGTGTTCTCCCGCAAAAAGCTTTGTAATAGCGACGCAGTGAAATCTTTGAGATTTCACTGCGTCACTTTTAGGATGCTGTTGCGTCAAAATCTTGCGCCTGCTTTACAGCAGGTGTTAGACTGACGCAAGACCTTTCACATGGTGCTTTTTCCATGTGAAAGGACACATTACTGGAGTTGCGTCACTTTTGTGACGCATTCCAGCAATGCGTTACTTGGAATGTCATAAGGAGTGCGCACAGAAAAGTGACGCATCGCACCAGTGGTGTAAAAAAATGTGCCTCGTTGCGTTATATTTAAAAAGTGACGTATCTAGGTAGATGGGTCACTTTTTAAAATCAAGCGCCACATTATATCTGCGTGAGGTATAATGCATGCAGAGGGGGTGTTCCCCCGCAAAAAGCTTTGTAATAGCGACGCAGTGAAATGTTTGAGATTTCACTGCGTCACTTTTAGGATGCTGTTGCGTCCTTTAAATATAGTGCAACGAGGCACATTTTATTACACTGCTGGTGTGATGCGTCACTTTTCTGTGCGCACTCCTTATGACATTCCAGATGTGTCATATTTAATGTATGACGAATCATGTTGCAAGGAGTTACAGATACGTCAGTATTTCTGACATATCTGTAAACATGAAAGTGACGCGAGGCAGGCGCAAGATTTTGACGCAACAGCATCCTAAAAGTGACGCAGAGAAATCTCATAGATTTCAGTACGTCGTTATTACCAAGCTTTTTGCGGGGGAATGCCCCCTCTGCATACATTATACCTGATGCAGATATAATGTGGCGCAGAGTTTTAAAAAGTGACCCATGTACCTAGATGCGTCACTTTTTAAAAATAGTGTCAGGTATAATGCATGCAGAGGGGGTGTTCCCCTGCAAAAAGCTTGGTAATAATGACGCAGTGCGTCACTTTTAGGATGCTGTTGCGCCAAAATCTTGCGCCTGCTTCACAGCAAACCTTTCACATGGTGCGTTTTCCATGTGAAAGGACACATTACTGGAGTTGCGTCACTTTTGTGACGCACTCCAGCAATGCGTTACTTTTGTGTTTACAGATACGTCAGAAATACTGACATATCTGTAACTCCTTGCGAATTGATTAGTCATATATTAAATATGACATATCTGGAATGTCATAAGGAGTGCGTCCACAAAAGTGACGCATCGCTGTTTTCACGTAGCGATGCGTCACTTTTCAGAAATGAGGCCTCCAGTTTATTCACTGTGTCATAATTTTCTTTTCTAACACTCACCTTCTTTCATTCCTCCTACTTCACTTCCTTTCACCTCTCATACCTTTCTGTTCTTTCTTACTCATTCTCCTTTCAATTATCAATGCACTATATTTCACTTACTCTTCATTTTTTTAAGAATATAGCTCTTTGATGAGAATTGGAGGTAGTTCTGAAAAGAACTTTTGGTTTTCTTCTTTTAACTGAACAGGAACAAAAACAGGGAATGGAAACTGCTCAACAGGAGCAAAAAGAAAACAAAAAAATTAGGGGTGGGAAGGGCAGCGATGGTTCTCCAATGCTCGAACCATGAGCAGGACACTTTGCTCCCCATAGGTGAGGAGTTGATTGCAGTATCTGCATTTGACGACCCCATGGTTAAATGCAGGTTGTATGTTTGCCACCTGCTCCTGCGATTGCTCTCTCCCAGAAGAAGTTGCTCCTCCGGTTGATGTAGAGGCCCCATCTCTGGGAACCTCTTGTGCCAGAGCCCTGACACTTTCCCGGGCAAAATTCTGGGGGTGCCTCCTCTCCACATGGCGAATCATGGTGAAGTTGCCAAAAGAGTACTTTTTTTGGGGGTTACCCCGTGACAGGACCTGTTTGCAGATCCTGCACTCTACTTTTGGTGCATTCACCTTTTTCTGGTCTGCTGGAAACTTACAAAATTTCCAGATGAAATGCTCTTTGACCTTCGGCTGAGGAGGCTCTTCATCAATGAATTCAGGCTCATCTTCACTGCTGGATGGTCTGGCAGCCATGATTATCCAAGAAATATGCAAGAGCAAAAAGGCAGGTCTTTCAGTCACAAAAGTGAAGGAAGAAGTGAAGGAAATGGGTGGGGATTTCATTCATTGTAAAAAAAAACTGTTAGCAACCAATGAAAAGTGTTATTTTAGGGTCACATGACCTGACGCGTTTACGCTGCGCGCTCCGGAGCACTTCCGGTGCGTTTACGCAGCGCGATCGTAGGCGCTTCCGGGGCGCAAACGTGGCGCAATCGTAGGGGCTTTTGCGTGCGTTTATGCGCCGCGAACGTAGGCGCTTCCGAGGGCACTTACGTTGCGCGCCGAAGTGACGTCATCAAACTTTTACAGAAATGCATAATCATTTTCCTTATTAAAAAAAACTAATTTTATTTGTATGGTACGAAATGTTTTGCATTATTATTAACTTTTCATTCATATTTTTTTTCACGAACGACAGTTGCGCTCTGGGTGCGCTTTCAGATGAGCTCACGGAAAAGCTTACCGGAGAGCTTAGCTGAAAGCTTCCCGGAGCGCGCACCCAGAGCGCAAAAGAAAAAAATTATATAAAAAAAAATGAATACTTTAAAAAACAGCAAATTGTAAAAAAAAAAAGGTTAGAAACTCGATATACAAACGAATTAGCATTTAAAAAACCTATGAAATTCACTGAAAAAACCATAGGTTTCACACCAGTTATAGTTAGGAATTAGCATTTAAAAAACCTATTAAATTCACTGAAAAAACCATAGGTTTCACACCAGTTATAGTTAGCTGGAAATTTTACTGATATAAAACCATTGAAATTCCCACGTTATAGTTAGATGGACTCACTATAACTTGCGCGTGCAATGCACTGCTGATGATGTCTTAATAAGCCAGTTAACCAATCAATTTTTAAAAACCATCCATTTAGACACTTATTTAAACATTTATTCTTCCATCAACTTTTACATATACATATATAAAATATATTTATTTTTCAGAAAGACACACATTCACTGGATGGTGTCATCAGTGATGTCATGAGTGATGTCACTGACCATGCAATGAGTGATGTAATATGTGATGTCATCAGCAGTGCATTGCACGCGCAAGTTATAGTGAGTCCATCTAACTATAACGTGGGAATTTCAATGGCTTTATATCAGTAAAATTTCCAGCTAACTATAACCGGTGTGAAACCTATGGTTTTTTCAGTGAATTTAATAGGTTTTTTAAATGCTAATTCCTAACTATAACTGGTGTGAAACCTATGGTTTTTTCAGTGAATATATATATATATATATATATATATATATATATATATATATATATATATATATATATATATATATATATATATATATGTATATATATATATATATATATATATATATACATATATATATATATATATATTACCTACTGAAATTCCATATATAGTTAGTTGCACTAACTATATATCGCGCACCCGCAATCCACTGCTGATGATGTCACATATTCATGACATGGTCAGCGACATCACTGATGACATCATCCAGTGACTGTGTGTTTCTGTAAAGTTTAAATATGTTTTACATATTGAAGAATGAGTGGATGTATAAGTGTCTGGATGAAGGATTTAGTAGGTGCGTGACTGACTGAGCGAGGTATATATATATATATATATATATATACATATATATATATATATATATATATATGACTATGTTTTTATGACTCTAGATGTGCAGTCGTTATATACGAGCATAAGACATCATGATGGATTACGAGCTGTAAACCACTTTCTAGGGCAGAGACCCATAACACTGTATAATCACACAAGGATGTTGCTACAAATGACTGAGTGGTGTCTGACTAACAATACCTTTATCTTTAACAGACTCCACTACAAACAATTGCAAGGATCAGCTATGGGTACCTGTTTCTCTCCCAGCTATGCAAATCTTCACATGGGCTGGTGGGAGGAACAGGTACTAGGGGTCAAACATCATGCCACACTGACCAAAAATGTAGTCATGTACAAACGTTACATTGACGACATTTTTATACTTTGGCAAGGCCCTAGAGAAGAGGCAGAATCGTTTGCATTAGAACTGAACGACAATGCACTCAATCTCAAATTCACGTGTACCACCGATCCCACCTCTATACAATTCCTAGATGTAGAACTCTACATTGAACTAGGTAAAATCCAGACGAGAACGTACCGTAAACCCACTGCGGGAAACTCAGTGCTACATGCACAGAGTTTCCACCCGCACAACCTCAAGGAATCTATCCCTTATGCGGAGTGCCTACGCATGACGAGGAACTGTAGTACCAAAACAGGGCTCACTGAGGCAAAAGAAAATCTGTTTTCCAGACTAAGAAAGAGAGGATATAGCCAGAAAACCTGTTCCAAAGCAGATACTAAATGCAGTAAAATCATGAGAAAGGATCTTCTGTTTCCTCAGAAAAACGACCCAGCCTCACAAACACCAAACAGGGAACGCCCGAGACTTATCACAGGGTTTAATGCCTACCACACCCAGGTTAGAAAAATACTGGAAAGGGGCGACCACTCGGTCCCCCCGAACGTATGGCAGAGTACCACGATCCCCCCGGGAAGCCATCTTGGGCGGGAGGCGAGTCTCGGCTGGTATGCCCGAAGCGGCGTAGCCGGGGCGCGCCTTTTCCCGCCCTAGAGTGGGTTGGCCTAGACACTGACGCGGCTGGCCACGCCCTAGGGGCAGGCAGGGGCGGGTTTACGCCCGCCCTGAAGACGGATAAAAGGAGAAGCAAAATCCGAAGGCATCCTCTTGTTCCTGTGCTCTGAAGCGGCACCTCCTCGCTGCACGTGAGCTCGAGACGGAACGAAGAGCCAATTTTGACCCACCCACCAGCCCCTGAGGACAGCAAGTGGTTTTTGAATAAAGTTGATGGATAACTCTGATTTTCGTTTACAGGTTGTGGTTTTATCGTGATGATTTTGATTATGTAATAAAGAATGGTCGATTTGTGTTACGTTTCGCAAATAAAGAAATTCTGCTTTAGTGTTCATTGATAAGCATGCTTTAATAAAATTGTAGTTGCTACTGTCTTTTTTAGTTTAGTTATTTAGTTAGCATTGTCGTATTTATTTTGGTCGGGCGGTAAGGTCATGATCGGTGAGCACTAATTGGAAGATCCCTATGAGTGGGCGTCACCCAGCACGGATGGGAGCGCTCGGGGGAGGTGGCCATTGGCCCCTCAACGGGGAGGCGGTCCCTTCTAAGGATGGGTCGCCGAAAGAAAAGGAAAGGCGGTCAAGGCCCCTTCCTGGGTAGGAGGGGTTACAGCCCCCTCCTGGGGAATTTCCCGGGGCCAGGACGTCTGCGACGGCAGATGTGGTAAGTTGTGTGGGGTTTGGGGGGGGTCTACGCTACCTTCTAGATACCTCACACGAGTCCTCGTACGACCTCTAAGTGGCGTCGAGTTTTATTGGGGCCCCCGTCAAGTCAAGGGAAATTGGTAATTGCACTTGAGGTACGCCTCTGGGCCGCTCCTCACAAGTGAGGGCGATATTTCTGGGTTAGGGATCTTGACACCGGTTACGACCTTGCCGTTGGCCCTTAAACATTAGGATGTACAATTTCAAAATTTCAAGTAAATGTTTTGTAGGATGTTAGTTCGGCTAGGAGAACCTTTGTATTAGAGAATCTGTTAAGGTTAGCCAAACATCGCAATGTGGTAATGAAATTGTACATAATATGAAACTGTTTATTTAATGTTTTAATTTTGTTTCATATTTTAATAAATACGGCCGGGAGGGTTACTCCCTCCCGTCTTCCAAAGACTTCAGAACTGTTTCCGGTTTCCCATCCTTGGGGATTGTGTTGAGAGGGGGTGGCGGGTATCTCAGCCATATTACAAAGCATTGGCCTTTGGTAATGAACGACCCGATTATTGGAGAAATGTGTGGAAATAGACCTTCCATAGATTTCAGGAAAGCCAAATCCATGAGGAATCACTTGGTGTGTAATGCACCCACCATTAAGAAACCTGCAGATTGGCTCACTAACCAAAAGGGGTTAACAAATGTTCCAAATGCAAGGCATGCAAACACAGCGTAAACACTACCAAAGTGGAGGTACCCTTTAGACTCAAACCATATACTATCCGAGAAAAATACAATTGTAAAACGGATCACGCAGTATATGTTTTAGTCTGTGTTTGTGGGAAACGATACGTTGGAAGCACCATTCACCCAGTGCATGTGAGAGTTCTCCAACATCTCCGCGCAGTGACAAATGATGACCCAGCCTATCCGGTGGCCAGACACATAAACACGGTCCATGCAGGTGACATTAGAGTACTGTCGTACTTTGTCATAGACAGTGTCCCCAAAAATATCAGGGGTGGAAACCGTCTCCTGACTCTAAGGAGATTGGAATCGAGGTACATTATTCTCCTTAATTCCAAAATACCAAATGGCCTAAACGCTGATAAGGCACTTAGCGTACACCTGTAAACCACAGTAGAGGGTCCATGTCTAATATTGATAATGCCTTACCTTCTCCCATTAGTTCTCTCCTTTCCCTTCCTAGAAACATCTAATGTTCATGGTTTTAACCTCACGTCATATTGTACATAGGAGTACAATCACCACCATCAGACTCTGTTTTAGCTTAAGTGGCGGTTTAGCTAACAGCATTAGGCATGTATGTATTAACATCTGAGACATGAACTAATATGTTATCCTCTTCAACAATACGTGGTGGGGAAGAATATGACAATGGGTACTTAATTGTACACTCATCAAACTGGAAATTTCACCTAAGTAGAAATGTACACACAATGATCAAGGGGGCTGACAATATGTATGTTATCATTGTTGGTATGTGCTTAAATTGAATATGTTTCAAATTCCACACAACGCCTTTCCCCTTGGAGACGATGGTTCACTTAGGCGTAATGTGGAGGTTTAATATTTGTCGTAAATTTGTCATATATGTGTTAAATATGTATGAAGCATCACGGTCGTATGTCATACCAACATACAAAACAAAACCATTTAGGCACCTAACGGTACATTAATCTACACACAGAGGCACAAAAGGTCCAATCCAGCATCATTTATTATTTAACCCACGTCACACATTTAAACCCCAGACTCGTGACAAGTTAACCACTCGGTAGCTATACCACAGCTAAGCTTCCCACACATAACGCAATACGAACATACTATGTATCAATTCCAGCGCGCATCCAGCAACATTCACCTGCTATACTGAATAAGTTTTCACTTACTTGTCTAAAACGACATGACTGCTCAAGGATTTCCGCATTGCACTGTGTCAAGCGCGCTGATGTAATGGAAGAATCACTAGGCTGTGGCAGCCGTGTGGTTTCTATAGTAACGTGTTAACGTGAAAGGGAGGATGACGTGACTCAGGAATGTGCATGCCTCAGTAACTTTTCTATGTCTGTCTTACATCACGCCTGCCAAATGTAACCATGGCAATCAGGCAATAAAACTGCAAAACAAGCTATACTTTACCACAAAATAAGAGTGAAACATACATGATGTAATGTAAAGTCAGAGGGGTATAAAAGTAACCACATACTGCATAGATGTTGTGAACAAGGCGGGTGCTTACCGCCGAAACGCGTCAAGCAGCCAATAAGTGAATAAAACTTATTTGGAAATCTAAATTTCACTGAGTCAGTGCCTTTCTTCTATGCAGAAGTTTGGAGTGTTCCTGATATATATATATATATATATATATATATATATATATATTTTTTTTTTTTCAGAAATCCCTATTCAAAAAAATCCTAACTATATATACCTACTAGAGACCGCCAGTAGGTAATATATATATAAATATATATATATATATATATATATATATATATATATATATATATATATATATATATATATATATATATATATATATATATATATATATATATATATATATATATATATATTACCTACTGGCGATAGCCAGTAGGTATATATAGTTAGAATTTTTTCTCTATGGGACTTTTGAAAATTCTATGTCTAATAGCTTTGGCGTTTGTGGACGGAATCGGCTGAAATTTTCAGGAAAATGGCACATTTTGTTTCTGAGCAGCCCCTAAAAATTTGGGGGGGTTTCGTCAAGGGGGGGCCGAGAAAAAAGGGGGGTCCCAAAACGCGTTTTTCCCATGTTAATTTCCATAGGGCGGTTGGACTCACTTTTAGCTCGAACGGCTGAATGGATTTGCACGAAACTTGGCAAAATTGTAGGGACTGTTAGCCCGATGTGCCTTTGCTAGGTCTCAATATATGTGCTCCAGTAGTTTTTGAGAAATTAACGTTCAAACCAAGATATATATCTGTAACAGCGCTCTGGGCAGCGATCCGGTCCGCTTACTTTTCGCTTATCGGAACTTTGCGCGCAGAAAGCTGATTGGCTCTCCGGTGTCTGTCAACATTCTAAACAGTCCGGAGCGGACGCCATCTTTTCTCTCGGTAGGATCGAGAGAGAAGAAGAGGTGGAAAACGAAAGGGGAATTTAATGAAAGGGGGCAAGGTATCCCCCTCTTGACCCCCTAGGAATGTTGTTGGGGTTATTAAAGGGTCCCGTGGGGAAAATAAAAAAAAAATGATTTTTCACGGTAGAAGCGCGGCCGCGAACTGGTAGCGAAACGGGAATTCGCCATTTTGTGCTTCGTTAATTAAATTACTAGTTATAAGTGGGTGCGGGAGACGTATCCTAATCCCCTATGTTTTCTGAGGGTGGCTGAGGAGGCTGATATATGTTGATACATCTCTTCCAGCGGCTGTGCGTGAGTTTTTTTTTTTTTTTGCTGCGTGACAGTCCGGAGCGGCCGCCATCTTGTCTCTCGGTAGGATCGAGAGAGAAGAAAAGGTGAAAAACTAAGGGGGAATTTAATGAAAGGGGGCAAGGTATCCCCCTCTTGACCCCCTAGGAATGTTGTTGGGGTTATTAAAGGGTCCCGTGGGGAAAATAAAAAAAAATGATTTTTCACGGTAGAAGCGCTTCACGGGCCGCGAACTGGGCCGCAAACTGGTAGCGAAACGGGAATTCGCCATTTTGTGCTTCGTTAATTAAAGTACTAGGTATAAGGGGGTGCGGGAGACGTATCCTAATCCCCTATGTTTCCTGAGGGTGGCTGAGGAGGCTGATATATGTTGATACATCTCTTCCAGCGGCTGCGCCATCTTGCCTTTTTTCGAATGCCACAATTTTGTCGTGCACGGCAGCCATTTTAGATGCCAGGCTGGTCCCAGGCTATCACCTAACCCTGCGGATGTAGTTTATGGCCCCAGCTGTAGAGAATTCAGACATGCCAATCCTCCTGATTCAGGCGTGTGACTACTGATTTCAGTGCTAGTCTCCCGCCTCCCGATTTCTGCAAGCAAAAACCCGGGGGCATATTACGAACAACTAGCGATAATTTTTGTCTCTAACCTGTTTAGAGAAAAAATTATCGCCGCACATCGGCGATTTTTATCGCAGATAAACCTTGCTATTATCGCAGAAAAGTCAGCGATATTCATGTATTATCGACCTAATGCTCTTAGCCATGTTATCCACCTCCCATTGGATAACATGGCTAAGAACTGCTCAGGGCAGGTGTTAGATTTTGGAGATATTCGCGCTTAGCGCGAATATCTCCAAAAGTTGGTAATAGAAGGTAGCGATGTTAGGGACTGTTTCCAGTCGCTAACATCTTGGCACGCCACTTTGCATGTCATTAGTGATAAGTATCACTGACATGCAAAGCGGGGCCCAAGATGGTCGCTATCTCCTTTTAGCTGTCACTAACTGGTGTTAGCGACAGCTTGGTAATAGGGAAATAATTTTATCTCCGCTTTCATGGCTTTTAAAGCCAAAAAAGCGGAGATAAACCCCCTTGATAATATGCCCCACGATTCCTTGGGGTTTCAGCTGACAGGGCTTGGTATTGTGTTACATGGTAATTTTTCCATGAAACGTCAGAGGGTCGATGCAGGGGTTCTAGAAGAGGTGATAAACCATTTAAGCCTCATGAACAAGCGCATGGTCTTTTAAAGATTTGTGAAGTACTCGGGGCGGCGGTGTGTGTGTGCCCTCTTTCAGGAGCGGGCGGGGGGGCACTGCCAGCAACTTGCCAGGTCAGGTAGTGTTCAACACGTGCATCACCCTTTCTCTGCCTGCTATTGCGCTCCATGCTTCGGAAAGGTAAGAAAAAGAACGTGCATTTGAGTTTGAAATGTCCGATCCTGCAGCAGCACACTTCCAAAGCCCACACATGACAATATCCCGATTCAAGGCCCCATTCACCCGTTTTTAAAAAAATAGATAACACTCCAACAAAGTAAGGTTATAAAACTTTATTAACTACTAACTTTAACGAACGGAACAAAAACTAAAAACATTTAAACATTTCTCAACACAAAAAGCAACAATGGTTAGAAGCTGTCTTTTGTGCGAATAGTCCCAAGGCAGCACAACGTGCAGAGTTCTGGACGGCACCCAGGTGATGTCGCCTGGGTGCCGCACTGGTTTAGGGATCCTACAATGCTGCTCCGAAAATTGGCGTGGGGCGTCCCGGGTGGGGCGGGGGGAGGCCTCGTCAGTAGCGGTCTGTTGTGCGAATAGTCCCAAGGCAGCACAACGTGCAGAGTTCTGGACGGCACCCAGGTGATGTCGCCTGGGTGCCGCACTGGTTTAGGGATCCTACAATGCAGCACAGAAAAACAGCGTGGGGCGTCCCGGGTGGTGCGGGGGGAGGCCTCGTCAGTAGCGGTCTGTGTCCAGTGTCACATGGCTGACACAACATGTACGACAGGCACCCAGGTGATGTCCAGTAAACTGCCGCACTGGTTTTGGTATCCTACAATGCTGCTCCGAAAATTGGCGTGCGGCGGCCCGGGGGGGGCGTGGGGGAGCCGGCGTGAACGGGCCTCCCCAGGTGGCGGCCATCTAGCTGAGTTGCGCTCGCTCTTGCGGCCACAGCGTCTCGCTCACCATGTTGTTGAGTTGCTCCCACTCTTGCAGTGCAGCGATAGGCGGCTGCCACATGGCTCTTAAAATGGCGGACAGCTCCTCGGTTTTAGGCCTGGTCCACTGAAATGGCCCTGGGACACTTTGGAACTCGGACGCTTGCCTGCTAGGGCTTGGGCTCCATTCTCGAAAAGCGTCCCCTCAGCCGTGAAGATTGTATAAAAGTCTTGGGGGCCCCCGACTCCCGCAGGCTTCCGGTGGGGAGCGGCTGCCATGATTGCTCGCGGAATGACCACGACGGAGCCACGAGATGGTGGTGCTCTCATGCTGACGCCAGCTTCAGTCTGAATGATCCAGAAACAAGGTGGGGCTTTCATCGTTTGGGAAAAAAAAATGTTCTAAACCAATGAAAAGTGTTATTTTTAGGTCATATGACCAAGCCTTCCATCTTTAGGAAACCAAAAGTAAAATGAACCAATGAAAAGTTTTATAAACAAGTCACATGACCTGTTATGCGGCATAGGGCTACAAAAAGCGTAGAAAATCCGTTGGCACGTGAGGCGGCGTCAGTAGCGGACCGATGTGCGAATAGGCCGAAGGCAGCACAACGGGCCGAGATCCGGATGGTACCGAGGTGGTGTCCAGCAAATTGCCGCACTGGTGTGGCCATCCTACAATGCTGCGCCGAAAGACGGCGTGTCCAGCTGAGTTGCGGTCACTGTTGCGGTACAGTGACTCGAACGCGCCGAGATCCGGATGGCACCGAGGTGGTGTCCAGCAAATTGCCGCACTGGTGTGGCCATCCTACAATGCTGCGCCGAAAGACGGCGTGTCCAGCTGAATTGCGGTCACTGTTGCGGTACAGTGACTCGAACGCGCCGAGATCCGGATGGCACCGAGGTGGTGTCCAGCAAATTGCCGCACTGGTGTGGCCATCCTACAATGCTGCGCCGAAAGACGGCGTGTCCAGCTGAATTGCGGTCACTGTTGCGGTACAGTGACTCGAACGCGCCGAGATCCGGATGGCACCGAGGTGGTGTCCAGCAAATTGCCGCACTGGTGTGGCCATCCTACAATGCTGCGCCGAAAGACGGCGTGTCCAGCTGAGTTGCGGTCACTGTTGCGGTACAGTGAGTCGAACGCGCCGAGATCTGGATGGCCCCGATGTTGTGTCCAGCAAGTTGCCGCACTGGTGTGGCCATCCTACAATGCTGCGCCGAAAGTCGGCGTGGGGTGCCCCGTTGGCTTATGAGGTGATGTCAGTAGTGGACCGATGTGTGAATAGGTCGGAACCAGCACAAGGCACCAAGATCCGAATGGCAAGTCCTGGATGTTGAGTGCCTCAGTTGAGAGTTCTGAGCAGTGCTTGTAAGACTGTCTGAAGCTTATTTGCACCTGCTGCAGCTTCACTAGGTCCGGCGGAACTTTTTTCCTTTTCCTTTCTGCTTCTTTTCCTACAATGCGTTTCATCTGAAGACACGACCAGGTCCCTGAATGTGTGCAGGGGGACGCTATTGATTGAATGAAAATGGCGGCTTGACACAAAGCTGACTCAAGCGTTACTGTTGGTGCTATACAGACAAAAATTGGTTTTCAGTTTGTACATTCTTCAGGTTTTTTTTTTCCATCCAAGTCTGATTGAGAGTTTGTAGAAAAATGGCTTCAGATTTTCCACATACTACTCTTCAACATTCTTCCTAAATGTAACAATGTGAAACTCACTAGGAGAACGGCTGTTTCTGTTTCCTTTCAAAATGCTGCCACCAATATTTTCTGAATGGAAGACACCATCTTGTAGCATAAAGGGCCGAAAGGGGTTCTGGTCTGGCCGATGGTTGGTGGAGACATTTTGACTATATCTTGGACCTGCCCGGCCTCGCCCAAAATGGCGCCGGTATAAATGGGACTCGTAACTCCTTGCCCGCAAATGTATATCTAGAAAATGTTATTGTAAGTGGCCCTGTCGTATTTTAATTACAAAATGTACGTCCACCGATTCCGCAACTGTTAGACACCTTTGTTCTTGTCACCTAATGGCCCGCTCGTTACGTTCTTCTACAGTGTAAATGTCTCCTCATCATATACGATTTCAGTTTGCTCCGTGGCCGGCCCACGTGGTTATAGGCCCGTATTTGTATACTGACATTTTCACAATAAAGGTTTTTAAAACAAAACACGGTAGTAGTATTTACATTTGTAAAGTTTTTACTTTTAGTGACTGTTTTCGAATCAGTAAAAGGCAAGTGAAATAAAGCAGTCCAATTACATGACGGATAAAAGGTATAATATGTAGGAACGCAGTAAAGATAAATGGTCAAGGGCAGTTGTGTTTTTCATGTCTGCAACATAAAGTGATCGATAAGAATCTGATAATCAGGCGTATCGGCGACTAAGACAGCAGGCCGAATCTCTTTTACTCAACGGCTCCGTCATGGAAGGAAGAAACGCCCTTTTTCTCGAAAAAGGAATATATTTTACTTGCAAGACAGTTGTAAATTTTCCGGGAAAGTACATTAGCCTGGAATATTATAACATATGTTTGAAAAAAAAATATTGTTTGAAAATAATAAAAAGCGTAATTTTTAGGTCATATGACCAAGCTTTTCATCATTAAATTAACAAAAGTAAAATGAACCAATGAAAAGTTTTATTAACAAGTCACATGACCTGTTATGCTTACGTTACGCGCTGCGCGCCGCGCCTCGGATCACTTCCGGGTGCGCTAACGCGGCGTGTCATAAAACGCATTACGCGACAACGTAGGTCAAGAATATAGTCTAAATGTCTCCACCAATCAGCGTTCAGAACACAACCCCTTTCAGCAGTCCAAAAAGTTCTGTTAAATGACAACAGAGGGGACAGGCAACAAGAACCATCAGTCAAAGAGGGGAGGGCAAGTTCTTCTCTTCCGGTTCATAGTGGGGCGCTACCGGAACTGATCGAATTGGTAGTCTATAGTGTTTCTGGATGTTTCAGACTAAAGCTGGCGTCAGCATGAGACCACTACCATCTCGTAGCTCCGTCGTGGCCATTCCACGAGCAATCATGGCAGCCGCTCCCCACCAGAAGCCTGCGGGAGTCGGAGGCCCCCAAGACTTTTGTAGAATCTTCATGGCTGAGGGGACGCTTTTCGAGAATGGGACCCAAGCCCTAGCAGACAAGCGTCCGAGTTCCAAGGTGTCCCAGGGCCATTTTAGTGGACCAGGCCCAAAACCGAAGAGCCGGCCGCCATTTTGAGAGTCCTGTGGCAGCCGCCTATCGCTGCACCGCAAGAGCGGGCGCATCTCAACTACATGGTGAGCGAGACGCTGTAGTCGCAAGAGCGGGCGGTAAACAGCTGAATGGCGGAAGAGGCACAGTGTAGCAAAAGCGGGCGGAATGGCAACTAAAACGATAAAGGGGCGCCCCACTACAGCTTGTCTTCAGGTCAAACGGATTGTGGGACAAGGTCCAGAATTGAAGAGTCATCAAAAGGCAAAAAGTTCCGCCGGACCCCGGGAGCCGGCCGCCTATGTCGGGGGCGATCTCAGGCTACACCAGTGCTATAAGACTTGGGGAGGGTGTCGGAGCCAAGCGTCTTCTCCGAGTCCATGGCCATCACACCGCCCCTCAGGGGCCTCCGTCAAGCTGTTTAGGAAGGTAACATATCACATTGTTTTCTAATGCAGTCAGGTCCACAAACGACACTCACTTACTTTGAGAATAGTGAAGCTGCAGTAGGTGGAAATAAGCTTCAGACAGTGTTACAAGCACTGCTCAGAACTCTTAACTATGGCACCCAACATCCAGAACTTATGCTATTTGAGAATGGTAGTGACATCGAAGCATCTCAGGGACCAAAACCATTAACGTACTTTCACGTATGAAAATCTTACTTGGGGAGGGGGCAGGAGCGAAGCGCCCCCTCCCAGTCAGCGCCACCACACCGTATGTTGAAAATCTGAAGCCATCGTTCTACAAAGTCAACCAAACTTGGATTGAAAAATCTAGAAAAATGTACAAACTGAAAACCAGTTTTGGTCTGCATAGCATCAGTAGCAACGCTTGAGTCAGCTTTGTGTCAAGCCGCCATTTTGATTCAACAAAGCACAGGCATTGAAAAAGGCTGAAATTCAGAACTCTAAACTATGGCACCCAACATCCAGGAGCTTGCCATCCGGATCTTGGAGCCTTGTGCTGTTTTCGATCTATTCACACATCGGTCCACTACTGACAAACACGCGTTTCGCTTTGCAGCGTGATCAAGCTGCAAAGCGAAACGCGTTGTTTTCCTGCCATTAAATCTACCGTGCACAGCAACTTCTTGTGTGTTGGCGACGTTTTTTCCAAATGGGGAAATGTACCAGTGAATATATATATATATATATATATATATATATATATATATATATATATATATTACCTACTGGCGGTCTCTAGTAGGTATATATAGTTAGGATTTTTTTGAATAGGGATTTCTGAAAATTCTATGTTGAATAACTTTGGCGTTGATGGACGGAATTGGCTGAAATTTTCAGGAAAATTGCACATTTTGTTTCTGAAGGTCCCCTGAAAGTTTGGGGAGGGTTTCGTCAAGCGGGGGCCAAGAAAAAAGGGGGGTCCCAAAACGTGTTTTTAACATTGAGTTTTTCATAGGGCGGTTGGACTCACTTTTAGCTCGAACGGCTGAATGGATTTCCACAAAACCTGGCAAAATTGTAGGGACTGGTAGCCCGATGTGCCTTTGCTATGTCTCAAGATATATGCTCCAGTGATTTTTACAAAAATTAACTTTGAAAAATATATATTGGGCTACATTGGGCTATATATATGTTAGAGCCCAAATGTAGCCCAATGTAGCCCAATGTAGCCCAATGTAGCCCAAAGATGGCCACCAGAGACAAAAAAAAAGAAATGTAGCCCAAATATCAGCCAGATGTAGCCCAACTATAGCCCAGTGACAGAATGTCCCAGAGTGTTCTAAAGAACAACTAGAGCACTAACAGTCTTACTTATGACAAAAGTATGGCACACCTGAAGTCATCTTGATTGGAATAAAGTGTTAACACTTAAAACATTTAATGTGCAAAGGAACGAAATGAGGGGTTTCATTTTTCCATAGAAATGTATATATATATATATATATATATATATATATATATATATATATATATATATATATATATATATATATATATATATATATATATATATATATATATCTATATATATATATATATATATATATATGAAAAATTGTAGAGACTGTTTGCCCGATGTGCCTTTGCTAGGTCTCAAGATATGTGCTCCAGTGGATTTTGAGAAATTAACGTTCCAAAAAATATATATATCTGTGACAGCGTCCCGGTTCGCGCCCCGGTTCGCGTACCAGGCGCGTAACGGAACTTCGCGAGGAGAAGCGGATTGGCTCTCCGGTGACTCTCAACATTCTAAACAGTCCGGAGCGGCCGCCATCTTGTCTCTTGGTAGGATCGAGAGACAAGAGGTGGAAATAAACGAAGGGGGAAATTAATGAAAGGGCCAAGGTAGACCCCTCCTGACCCCCTAGGATTGATGTGGGGGCTATTAAAGGGCCCCGCGGGGCAAAAAAATGAAATACATTTTTTTCGATTTTTCTCGGTGGAAGCGCTACCCGGTATGCGAACCGGGTTGATCTCCGGTAGCGTAACGGGAGTCCGCCATCTTGTGTTTCGGACGAATTTAGTCACAAGATGGAGGATAAACAATGTTGGGAATGGGTACAAGGGGGCATGGGAGACATATCCTGACCCCCTAGGTTTTCTGAGGGTGGCTGAGGAGGCCCATATATGTAAAAAAAAATTGCACGGTTAGCGCCCGGTCCGCGCACCGGGTAGCGTTCCGGAAAGCGTAAAAAGGGGAAAACCAAGGGAAATAGTAAAATAATATTGTAGAGTGCTTTGAGGTAGGGTAGCTCTGAATAGAGCTGTTGTGTTGTGTGGGTGATGTACGTACCAACATGTAGGTACCAATGAAGAGTCTAAAATTCAATGTACACCATCTCCTCTGTAGATATTTTGTATGTTCTAATATGGGTTATTTAAATGTAAATGTGTGGAAAAGCACTTCATGCTTTAAAGCAATTGTATTTTTGAACTGATTGTTCTTTCCTCTTAGTCCTCCTCTTTGTTTTTTTTTCCCCACACTCTTCTTCAGCATGATAGTTGATAAATTCGTTCCCTCAAAAAATGTATATACATAAAAAAATTATATTAAATACATATAAAATATATTTTTCCTTTAAAAGAAGAATACATATTACAGCTTTCGATATTTTCTATTAAAAATCATTGAAATTCACTGAAAAAACCATAGGTTATAGACCATATATAGTTAGGAATTAGCATTTACAAAACCTTGAAAATTCACTGAAAAAACCATAGGTTATAGACCATATATAGTTAGGAATTAGCATTTACAAAACCTTATTTTACTCACACAAAACCATTGAAATTTGCATATATAGTTAGTTGCACTAACTATATATCGCGCACCCGCAATCCACTGCTGATCATGTCACATATTACATCATTCATGACATGGTCAGTGACATCACTGATGACATCACTGATGACATCTCAAATGACATCACTGATGACATCACTGATGACATCTCAAATGACATCACTGATGACATCACTGATGACATTACTGATGACATCTCAAATGACATCACTGATGACATCTCAAATGACATCACTGATGACATCTCAAATGACATCACTGATGACATCACTGATGACATCACATTTGACATTACTGATCATATCACTGATGACATAATTCATGTGATCATATGATGAACCTCTTCAGACTCTAATATAGGGGTATTTTTAGGGTTCAGGGGTTGGTCTGGGTTTTGAGGTACAGGGGTATTTATGGGTTCAGGGCTAGGTTTGGGTTTTGGGGTTTAGGGGTATTTTTAGGGTTTAGGGATAGGTTTGGGTTTTGGGGTACAGGGTATATTTATAGGGTTAAGATGGGTTAGTGTTATGGGGTGCAGGGGTTAAGTGGGTTATGATTAAGGGGTGCAGGGGTATTTAAAGGGAGCAGGATGGGATTAGCACACAATATGAGACATGGCATGAAGGGCGGAACGTACCACACGCCCCCAGCATTTGTCACACCCCCAGCACACGCCCACAGCACAACGCAGACACGCCCACAAGGGACTACTTTGCTGGCACGGTTCTTTTACCTTTTAAATGTAGTCTGCATAGCCTATGTCCTTCTGCTGCAACTGCCTTTCCAACGCTGTATTGGGTGTTGTGATTGGTGCTGTGGTTCCTGAAATTACCCACCTCAAAGGTTTGGGCTCTCTCTTTATTATATTAGTATATATATATATATATATATATATATATATATATATATATATATATATATATATATATATATATATATATATATATATTCACTGAAAAAACCCTAGGTTTTACACACGTTATAGTTAGGAAGTAGCATTTGAAAAACCTATGAAATTCACTGAAAAAACCGTAGGTTTGACACCAGTTATAGTTAGCTGGAAATTTTACTGACATAAAACCAATGAAATTCCACGTTATAGTTAGTTGGACTCACTATAACTTGCGCGTGTAAAACCCTTGTTTTTTTCAGTGAATTTCATAGGTTTTTTGAATGCTAGATCCTAACTTTGAAAGATATACCTGAAATAAATATCGACATAGCAAACTTACGTGCACAACCGAGTGCACGCACCCACCTATTTATTTCATGAAAGCTTTCCAATTTAAACCTAATGAATTTCTTCATAGACCAATGAAAGAACTTATAGTACGTTAAGACACTGAACCTAGGCTTTTTTTTTGTCATATAAACCTTTTAATTAAATGGAGCCGAATTTTTTTTAATCGTTCGGGCGTGACTGGTTGTACACACCTTAATATTTTTTTTTTAAAATATAACAGGTTTTACAATTTATTAATTGTATACTTAAATCGAGCTCTACAAATATGTGAAATCCGTATGTGTTTGAATTCACTTCTTTTCACGTTTTTAAACTTCAGTAAAGAACATCGCTACTTCTAAATCACGTTCGTAACTAGATAGTGTCACCGCCTACACGTCCTGAGAACCACATGTAAAGTCATGTGACTTGAAAACAAGACTTCCAATTGGTTCTTAGTAGTTTCTGTTCTGGAATTTACACGAAGCACTTCACCCACTTTCCTCACAATCTTTTCTACTCTCAAGAGACAACAACGTCGAGCATCTTCCGGAAAACTTTGCTGAAATGGCTGCCCTTCCGCATTCATCTTCCGAATCTGAAGGAAATGAGCGACCACCGTTAAGAAGAAAAAAGGAATCTTTTATTTGGCAATTTTTTACTTATCCTGAAGATCAAAAGAAAGTGAATGCGCCAAAAGTAACCTGCACGACATGCAATTCGGAGCTCTATAGGGGAAATCCAAATAAAAAATATTCCTTTTCTATACACACCATGCTGCGGCATGTTAAACAAGGACACCCTGAGCATTATGCAAAAGCATCGACAAGAGCCCTGGCAACGCTATTACCATCAGAGGTGGCCAGCACATCTTCTGGTGGAGGACCTGTATCTCCATCGAGTGCTGAGATGGACTTGAGACCATATCTTGCGAAGGTGCACATGAAATGCAACGAGTGTGGAGAAATTCTTTTGTATGGAGAGCAGAGCCTCGTTCTTATTCAACTCAAAATTGAAAGTCATAAATGCCCCAAGAAAAGATAAATTTCTTCACTTCATTTTCATAGTATTACATACTGAAAAATGTAGTAGCAACTTTAAGAAATCGAAAGCATCATAACACTTGTTTCCAAAAAAAAAAAAAAAAAAAAGTTCTTTTCAGAACTAACTCTTTCTACCAAAACGTGCTCCAAGAGCATATTATGACATGTTTTTTCGCCGCTTTATTTTAGTGCGCGACCGGGTGCGCGCACCCTCCTATCGCGTACAGGACCTGAGATTTGCATGTGAAGTCATGTGACTTCAAAACAACACTTCTAATTGGTTCTTGGTAGTTTCTATTCTGGAATTTACACGCAGCACTCCACCCACTTCCATAACTTTCTTTTCTACTCTCAAGAGAGAACAACGTCGAACATCTTCCCGAAAACTTTGCTGCAATGGCTACCGTTCCGCATTCATCTTCCGAATCTGAAGGAAATGAGCGACCACCTTTCACAAGAAAAACGGCGGCCACGCTATTACCATTAGAAGTAACCAGCACATCTTCCGGTGGACGACCTGTATCTCCATCGAGTGCTGAAATGGACTTGAAACCATGTCTGGCGAACGTGCACATAAAATGCAACAACTGTGGAAAACTTCTTGTATACGGAGAGCAAAGCTTTATTCTAATTAAACACAAAATTGAGAGTCATAAATGCTCCTAGAAAAGTTAAATTTCTTCACTTTATTTGGATAATATGACATACTGAAAAATGTCGTAGCAACTTTAAGAAATCAAAAGCATCATAACACTTGTTTCAAAAAAAAAAAAAAAAAAGTTCTTTTTAGAACTAACTCTTTGTACCAAAATGAGCTCCAAGAGCATATTAGCTAATATTTTCTCGCCGCTTTCATTTAGTGCGCGACCGGGTGCGCGCACCCACCTATCGCGTACAGGCGTCGAGACACGCATGTGCAGTCATGTGACTTAAAAACAACACTTCCAATTGGTTCTTACTAGTTTCTATTCTGCAATTTACACTCCACCCACTTCCCTAGAAAACCAGTTTATCGAAAAACTTTTAAAGCCTCCCCTTATAAAACATTCGACATCATTCACATAGCAGTGTAGTAAATAGCACTAGATACACTCCGTCCCTTAATTATAAGAGACTTATTGCTATGTGAGAAAAACTTTTGTTTTCACGTGATAATGTGAAATGCTGAGCCTGTTACAGAATTTTCTTTCACATATATGTTACTATTCTCCTTCGACCACTAACACCGTAGAAAATACCACCAATAGCGGTGATATTTTTTACACCGACAACAGGCGATTTGTATCGCTTAGAGCCATTGCTATTATAAAGTTTTATTTCCTAAGTCTCTGATCTCCAACTGTGCAACGTGACTCCCCTGTGTGTCGTAATGAGGTGCTAAGAGCACTACGTACACTATACTGTGACTAAGCATCCATAAATTCCGCGGACATTTCTACCCTGCTATCTGCAATTATAAACATCAAAAGGAGCTACGCTGCGCCCCTTGGAGAGCCCTCACTCCCACTGCTACAAAGGCTTGGCAGTAGCCAAGATGCACAAAAACAGCGTCTCGGATCCATTGAACTTCTGTGACGGTCTCAATGAAAATAAGCATTAAACAATATTCAAGTATGTAGCAGTCCTTCTACTTGGTTAGAGACTAAACATTTACCACAGCGCTGCAGCGATTTCTTCCGCAAATAAACCTTGGTATTAATGAGGTTTAACGCAAATGCGGTAAAAATCGTTGCAAAACATAAGTATCACAGAAAAATAAGGATTATTCATGCATAGCGACCTAATGCTATTAGCCATGTTATCCACCTCCCATTGGATAACATGGCTAAGAACTGCTCAGGGCAGGTGTTAGCTTTTAGAAATATTCCCGCTTAGCGCAAATATCTCCAAAAGCTAGTAATAAGAGATAGCGATGTTAAAGACTATTTTCAGTCGCTAACATCTTGGCACGCCCACTTTGCATCTTGACATGCAAAGTGAGGCCCAAAATGTTCACTATCTTCTACTAAGTGTTGCTAACTGGTGTTAGCAGCAGCTAGGTAACAGAGAGATAATTTTATCTCTGCTTTCTTGACGTTTAAAGCAAAAAAACCACAGATAAACACCCTTCATAATATACCTCTATATTCAAATTGAAGTAGGCGTAGGTCTTGACGCAGCAATCACATGCACAATTTTGAAAGAATATGGCCCAGAAACTCACTGAGTAAAATCTCATAAATTACAGTCAACCACTTTCAATACGTATTACTTCAGAAGAACACTTCTTTATGATACAGGGCTCTAGAATGACACACATACCTCGTCGTTATAGAAACCCTTCATTTTTTTTAACAGCTATTAAATGCTTCCATACTCATCACAAAGCTTCTCCATCATGAGCATTGCCTCAGCTGTCCTCAGGACGGACAAAATTTGTGATGAACTTGCCGCTGTGCATGCAGAACACTAACATTGTGCTTCCTTAACACGTTCTATTCACTAAGCAGAACCATGACAGAACCACTCTATCATAAACACACCTGAACCATGCCTCATAAAAGGAGTAGCTCAATCATGACCATACAAGTCCCACTAAGCCCCCCAGCCCCCTAATCTTGAGGCAGAATTGGAACTGCAACACAGGATTTAAAGTCCTGCAAAGAACACCATGTAACATTTAATATCATATACACCATTGTTTTCATATATCACTTTTGCTAAACTCACTCAGTGAAATGTCGCTCATTTTATTAAATCACTTTTAAAGCATACCTTCTAACAATGCACCCAATCCTATGTGAAAGTGTTCAATATAAAAGATGACATTGCTTTAAGAAGGATAGAGAAATAAATAACACAATGTTGTAAACATTTCTTTATTATATATACTTACCTAATAAAAAGAAAAAAAAAAGTAAATTTCTTATTAAAACGTAGCAGCTGTGGAAAAAAATTAAAAATAAGATTATAAAGTATATTATTTAAAGAAAAAACAATAGGAAACAATAAGAGAGATGCAAAGAAAACTGTCAGATATCATTAATTAAACTTACCTTATACATATAATATCTCTGGAGGAGAGTAAAAAAAAAATCAATTATAATACATATTTCTAAATGCAATGTAACAAAATAAATAAACAACATATTAAATGATTTATTTTTGCTGTTCTCAGAATACATTGATTTTCACTATCAAGAGTGATTTCAATATTAATCATCATATAACAGGGGGGAAAAAAAACACAATCAAAATGATTGTGTTTAAAAAACCCATACAAAATCTGCATACATATTATAAATACCTGAAAAAAACATGTCTTAAATGTTTTCCTCAAATTCGCAATTTCTTGAGTAAGCACACTACATCTTCCACAGTTACAACCTAATTAAAGTATACCACTTATTTTTCAAGATATCTCAACAAAGCCCCGTGCAGCAATCTCCTTTAAAAATATGTATTTGAAAGACACAGTTTCATCTCTCATACCTTTCCGCGTGGCCAAATTGTATAAGGTAACTCATTATCTTTTAAATACCTCTCCCAAACACTTGCGTCCATATAAGTTTCTAAATAATTCTCAAAAGTACTCATTTTCTTCTCTCTTTTTTTTCCACGTGGCCAAATACTATGAGTTAAGTAGTTTTTTTCTGAAATTATTTAATCTTAGTCTTATCTATTGTTTTCTGTACTTTCACAATCAAAATTTATACCATATTTTATACCATCAAACATTAAGTAAATTTGTACCTGATGTTATCACTATGCAAAACACAAATTTCATTTATAGATTTGTACACCCTCATTTACATAATATTTATAAACTAGTAAGTTTCAGATCTTTATAGTATACATATTCCTACAGCAAACCATTCTACTGAAATTTGGGTTCCAAAAATAACAAATAACAGTTACTTAAGGCAAAAGGCAAACGTTTTTTAAAAGTCAATTGGCTATCATTGCAAAGTGTCCAGCCACTAGCACACTTCAAATAAGCTGTATAATGTCCTGATGATGTAGAATGCCCTTCATGATAAATAATAGCTACAGTTACAAATGTTCTTCTAGAAATAGAAACTTGAGAAGCCACAAAATTTTTAATTAAAGTGGATAATTTACTCCCATCAGCTCTGCATCGTTGAAACATTAAAATTACATATTGTCCGTATCTATGGATAAATAAAGTTGATAACATTTCAGACTTGCATTGAGAACAGACCATGTTTTGATGCGCATCTTTAACTAGTTTATGAAAAGGCACTTCTTTGCAGTCTGGTAATGTCAAATATAAAAATCTTTCACTGGGTATCTCAGTACTACTTAAAAATGAGCAATTATCACACTTATGTTCCCATTTATAAGAAAGCCCAAAAAGACTATCAATATCTACACCTTCATCTTCCAAAGCTGTAAACATATACATAATAAATTCCTGACAATGTTGCTGAATATTCTGGGAAAACTGATTTACTCCTGCACATATGTTTAAAACATTCCTTAATTCCGAAACACTTCCTACTTCACTATCACCACTACTACACGTTTCAAATATAGAATTTAAAGAATGACAAAAGGTATGCTCTTGATTTTCTATAATCTGTTCCTTAACATTTTTCAGAAAGAAAACAACATTAACTACTACATTTGCATAGCAGTTGACACCACACCTATTTTCCAACTTAAATCCAACAGTCTCTTCAATACTAACAGTTTTGCTAGAGCTACCAACAACAGCTACATCTTTTTTTCGTCGTTTCTGGACTACTTCAGCACATTTGTCCTCATTTTTCCTTTTCTGACCAACTATACGCCTTTCAATTAAATGATATTGAGGTAAACTTGGAGCATATTCTCTTCTTAACCTATTATACTCCTTCACACAATTTAAATCTGCACTAATCTTTGTCTCATCATAATCAATTAGATAAAGTCCACATAAAGTTCTAACATACGCCATGCCCTCTTTGAATACAGTGCTTCCAATATTTACCAAAGCACAATCTACACTTAAACCATGAGATTTATGTATAGTCACTGCATATGCTAAACAAATTGGAAATTGCTTACGACGGACATATAAGTCTTTCACAAGCAAAAAACGAGTTGAACATCGACTAATTTGTTGAACTTCCTCAATCCCATCAAATTTTATCCTCAAAAATTAAATCTCATCTCTATTGGTATAATTGACAAAAACAACAACATTACCCATTGCTCCATTTACCAATCCTCTTTCTACATGTAAATTTCTTCTTAAAATTATCCGACAATTTAAACATACATACAGATTTTTCTCTAAACCAGCAGTTTTAGATATAGTTTTTTGAAGAGAATCCAATTTCAATTTCAACTTTTCAGACAAAACAATAGTACTACCTTCATGCTCTATTCTATCTTTAGCTTCCAGTTTCTTAATTTCTTGATTTTCTAAATTCAACATTTTCTCATTAAAAACTGAACATTCTTTCAGAGTTGGCATCAAGCATATCACTGACTTATCTACTACCTCTTTACTATATATTCTCTCAGGAACATTATCTTCATTAGGAAACAGCTTGGAAAGTAATCGAGTTCGTAGAGTCTGTTTCGCATCTTCAGTTAATTTCCCAATCCTAATATCTTGAAGAATACTTCCATATTTAGTATCCTTTGCCTGTCGCATATTTTGAATCAGTTCAGTATATTTGAAATGTGACCATATATTTACATTTCCAATACTGCCCAGGCACTTTCTGGTCTCCTCATGTGTAACAGTTTCAAATACAGGTTGTCCTTTCACAGGAGTCAGCTGCAGTAGATCTCCAAAAACTATGACATGTTTACCTCCAAATAACACATCATACTCTGTCTTAAGTGTCTGTTGCATTCTTAAATGCACAAAAGCAAGCATTACATTGGAGACCATGCTTACTTCATCAATAATAAGAAGTTTCATTTTTTTATGGACTCTAGAAACTTCAAAACAAGTTTCTCCAGATAGCTTCTGATATTGTAATTTATTTTCATGTTCAACTGGCAGCGTCAGCAAACGATGTAAAGTAACACCTTTTATATATGGCTGAGATACCCGCCACCCCCTCTCGACACAAACCCCAAGGATGGGAAACCGGAAACGGTTCTGAACTTTTGGAAGGCGGGAGGGAGTGACCCTCCCGGCCGTATTTATTAAAATATGAAACAAAATTAAAACATTAAAATAACAGTTTCATATTATGTACAATTTCATTTCCACATTACGATGTTTGGCTAACCTTAACAGATCTCTAATACAAAGGTTCTCCTAGCCGAACTAACATCCTACAAAACATTTGACTTGAAATTGTACATCCTAACGTTAAGGGCCAACGGCAAGGTCGTAACCGGTGTCAGATCCCTAAACCAGAAATACCCCCCTCACTTGTGAGGGGGGCGACCGCACAGAGGCGTACCTCAAGTGCATCTACCAATTTCCCTTTGACTTGACGGGGGCCCCAATGAACTCGACGCCATTTAACGGTCGTCCGAGGACTCGTGTGAGGTGTCTAAAAGGTAGCGTAAACCCCCTCCCAAACCCCACACAACTTACCCCATCTGCCGTCGCAGATGTCCTGGCCCCGGGAAATTCCCCAGGAGGGCCCGTAGCCCCTCCTATCCAGGAAGGGGCCTTGACCGCCTTTCCTTTCCTTCCGGCGGCCCATCCTTAGAAGGGACCGCCTCCCCGTTGAGGGGCCAATGGCCACCTCCCCCGAGCGCTCCCATCCGTAATGGGTGACGCCCCCCCCATAGGGATCTTCCAATTACTGCTCACCGATCATGACCTTACCGCCCGACAAAAATAAATACGACAAATGCTAAAATTACTAATGAAAAACAAAGAAGGCGATCATAACTAGTTACGTATGATTACTGATCAACACTAGTGCAACATTACTTTATTTAAAACAAACATACTGTAAATGAGCATTCTCCTTTATTGCATACTCGAAATAATACAACAATCATCACAACCTATAGGAAATACGGTTACCACGTCCAAACTTTATTTAGAAACAACTTGCTGTCTTCAGGGGCTGGTGGGTGGGTCAAAATTGGCTCTTCGTTCCGTCTCGAGCTCACGTGCAGCGGGGAGGTGCAGCTTCAGAGCACAGGAACAAGAGGATGCTTTCTTGACTTGCTGCTCCTTTTATCCGTCTTCGGGCGGGCGTAAACCCGCCTCCGCCTGCCTCCGAGGGCGTGGCCGTCCACGTCAGTGCCTAGGACAACCCACTCCAGGGCGGGAAAAAGGCGCGCCCCGGCTACGCCGCTTCGGGCATACCAGCCGAGACTCGCCTCCCGCCCAAGATGGCCTCCCGGGGGGATCGGGGTCCTCCACCATACGTTCGGGGGGACCGAATGGTCGCCCCTTTCCATATGGCTGAGATACCCGCCACCCCCTCTCGACACAAACCCCAAGGATGGGAAACCGGAAACGGTTCTGAACTTTTGGAAGGCGGGAGGGAGTGACCCTCCCGGCCGTATTTATTAAAATATGAAACAAAATTAAAACATTAAAATAACAGTTTCATATTATGTACAATTTCATTTCCACATTACGATGTTTGGCTAACCTTAACAGATCTCTAATACAAAGGTTCTCCTAGCCGAACTAACATCCTACAAAACATTTGACTTGAAATTGTACATCCTAACGTTAAGGGCCAACGGCAAGGTCGTAACCGGTGTCAGATCCCTAAACCAGAAATACCCCCCTCACTTGTGAGGGGGGCGACCGCACAGAGGCGTACCTCAAGTGCATCTACCAATTTCCCTTTGACTTGACGGGGGCCCCAATGAACTCGACGCCATTTAACGGTCGTCCGAGGACTCGTGTGAGGTGTCTAAAAGGTAGCGTAAACCCCCTCCCAAACCCCACACAACTTACCCCATCTGCCGTCGCAGATGTCCTGGCCCCGGGAAATTCCCCAGGAGGGCCCGTAGCCCCTCCTATCCAGGAAGGGGCCTTGACCGCCTTTCCTTTCCTTCCGGCGGCCCATCCTTAGAAGGGACCGCCTCCCCGTTGAGGGGCCAATGGCCACCTCCCCCGAGCGCTCCCATCCGTAATGGGTGACGCCCCCCCATAGGGATCTTCCAATTACTGCTCACCGATCATGACCTTACCGCCACAGGCCGGATAGTTGACCGGCTATCCGGACCCCCCACAACAACTCCTGCCTAAAGGTCATGGTTTAAACTCTTTAGCCAAGCTATGAGGTCACCTATGAGTAACTCATTGGCCACCCGGGACAAATGAACCCCATCCCCCAAATACATACTGTCCCCCTTGATACAACCATGCGGAACAGAATGCAGTGTACTTGAACGAAACAATCTACCCAATTTGTTATTTACTTTCTTTACTGAGTGATTCAGAGCAGAAACCGAAATAGCCCCCCGCCACACTTTCCGTGGAATCATATGGGACCATGCAATTGTGCACCCTGGAACTCTTCTTGCCAACCAACTTACTGTGGAGAGCACTGCCTCGAGAAGAAGTCGTCTACCAGTGGCCACCAAATCGTTGCCCCCAAGATGGACTATGATTATAGACGGCGGTGACCTTGTCCGCCCTAACAAACCCTCGAAAAAGGATTGAAACTGGTCAATACAGAGCCCCCCCCTTCCGTAGAAGGTCACCCTGTACCCGTATTCCCCAGCCATGTGAATCATGTCACCTGCTTTGAATACGTCCGCGGCACGCCTCACGTATGAGTGGCCCACGACCCACACCTCCTTTTTCGCAGCCGGTGATGTCTGACCGCTGGTCCCCAGGTGTCGGGTCGACTGCACAGTCCGCCCCGCCTCGTAAGCTTGCGCAACTGAAAACCAAACAAAAACAGGAAGCGTGAGTACATCATTACAGCTTCACAACATGTGCAACCGCACATACCTTTTGTAACAGTTCGAGGACCAACGCCCCAAACGTTTTACTTTTTCAACACTCAGACCCCTGGCTGTAGCCTCAGTAGCAGCCCCTATCCGAAAGGAATGGGTCCCGAACTCGCTGGGGTTCAAGCCCGCGGCCGAAATTGACATCGCAAGCACCCGCTGGAACTGAAACCTCGTCAGTGGGGTGGCGTCAGCGTGTCTCAACAAGGTCCCCCCCCATGATGCCACCCTCTGCGCTAAATATTCCTCTACGCAAACAACAGGGCACATGGAAGATCCGGGAATCCTCTGAATGATTATGCAGTCCCCAACCGCGCCCTGATCGGTTTTGGACCTGACAAACGAGACAGTCATCGTCTCCACCTTGACCTGAATGTGCTCCCGGCACAGTCCCCCCATCGTATCCTGCTTGTTGTTCGCCACTAGCTCGCTTACCCGCATAGCCCCATGGAATGCTAGCGCAAATGCGGCTCGGAATAACACTGTTTCAAACTGGGATGAACACGTTGCAGGGAGTACGGACAATAACAGGGCCAACCTATCCAAACCTATCGGGTGCCTCTCATCTACTCTGCGACCCTCAAGGCGTTGCCACCCACGTAGCGCTTTCTGCACCACGAAAGACGCTGTCGGGTCCTGGATCCCATGAGCCTTTGCCATAAAGGAAATGGCGGCCCGATGCCTTTGGGCCGTAGCTACTGATTTGCCTGCCTGATGTAAAGACAGCAAAAACTTTACAACAGGCTCTTCCTGTCCCCAAAGCTCCCCCCCAGCAGAACCCAAAAAGGACCAATAGGAACGGAACGCCCCTTCATATGCCTTCCTTGTCCTGGGTGCTAAACTCTCTCCCACGAGGTTTTGTAGTTCGGGGCACCGAGAGACCAGAGAGCTTCGGGAAAGGGTGCCGCCACCGGGTCCGCTGTGGGCAGAAAACCCCAGAAGGCCTGCATACGGAAACGAGAAAGCGCATCAGCCGCCTGGTTCAGTACCCCCGGGACATGTCTTGCCCTAAAGAGCACATTCAACTGCATACACAATAACACAATTTCTTTGAGCAGTCTCAGAATCCATTTGCAACGTGCTGCCTGACTATTGATACACTCAACCACAGTCATGTTATCAGACCAGAACACCACAGAGTGATCCCGAAACCCCTCCGGCCATGTTTTCAAGGCCACCAAAATAGGGAAGAGTTCAAGAAAAGCAATGTTACTCGTCAGCCCGCACTCGTGCCACCATGACGGCCACTTTTGAGCCGACCATTGTGTACCAAATATGGCACCAAAACCTATACTCCCCGCCGAATCTGTCCAAAGCCCCAGCTCCTCGGAGGACACCGCCGGTTTGTTCCAGACAATTCGACCATTGAAATCCGCCAGAAATGCCAACCAAATGCGCATGTCCTGGCGAACCTCTGCTGAGAGCCTCGTGCGGTGATGTCCTTCCTTCAGGCCGACCATGGCTTGTGCAATCGAGCGGGAAAAGGGACGGGCCATTGGCATTACTCTCAGGGCAAAATTCAACTGGCCCACCACTTGTTGCAATTGATGTAAGTTTACTTTTGTCGCACGAATACATGTTTCAAGGGATGTCCTGAATTTTAACACTTTTTCTCTGGGTAATCTAAAACACCCTTCTTCCGAGTCGAGCTCGATCCCGAGAAACTCGAGCAAAGTTGAGGGACCCACAGTGAGGTTCCGTGACGGTTCCGTGACGATTTGAACCCGTGTTTTCAAGTTTGTCAGAAATACATAATATTGGTATCAGTGAACCGCAAATGATCCATTTAGCATACCCTGGTGTTTTCGCTATGCTACAAGCAAGAGCACTCCTTTTATTAACACATTTCTAATCTACCCACGGCATCCATCTTAGATCATGGCAGCCATTTTGTGTTTCTTGCCCTCACATATGCAATAACCTCTGATCACTTCATTTCGATTAAGGACACGTAGCCTTAGCCGGAGATTCACCTTTTACATGACACGTGCACCTTAAACCAGATCACGCTGTAGCTGCATGACTCGACAAAGGCTGCCTCCTCTGCTCGAGGCCAGCCCTGCCAAACTGGTCTTCGTGTCCATTGTCCTGATCATGATTAGGCGGCCGAAGCCGGTAGCCTTGCCCATTTACAACCCACAAGCATCTCTTATCCCGCTTTCCTATCTTCCACACCTGGCTCCGTTCCTTTCTTTCTGAAACTTTATTAGGGGGAGGTAACGAACTTTACGATGAGGCGGTCCGGGTCCTGAATGCAATATTGACAGGGAATTGTGATGAACTAGTGGGAACCCCTCTTCGTAGATGTTTCGTATCAGATTTTATCGACGGTTCCTGTGTACGCCAAATATTTATTGTTTATGACACAAAGGTTTTGGGAATGTACCAACATGTGAAGAATTCGCCTAAAGGCCAAAAACTAGTATATAAGGAGCAACCCGCTTTGTACAATTTGAACAGGCTCCTAGATTCTGCCCGTGTGTAGTATCTGTGACTTCTGTGTCCCTGCAGTAATAAACCTTTGGTCTTTGACGCCACCATCGAGAAGCCCGTGTTTCTGTTCATTTGTGCACCAAGGCAGGTGGAACTCCGGGGTCTTTGGGTGTTGTTCCCTGACACCTCTGGACGGAACCAAAAAGTCCAGAACTCCAATTGGCGCCCAACGTGGGGCGACGTCATTCGGTACCGGTCCAAAAGCCTGAAGAGTTCGAGAAGCTTCGTGTGAAGATTCCTGAGGGAGGCGCCCCACTTCATCGATCCCGGCATATCGCAAAAGTGGCCCGAAGTTCTCTTCCACGAGGGTTTCCCGTTCAGGACGGCTGCAGTGGGCCGTTGCCTTGACCGTCGCCCTGTCTTGGACCCGAGGTGCAGTCCTTAGTACAGCGAAACGTGACGGGTTTCTCCTTGGTGACGTCTTCAGTGACTCAGTTAAGTATTTAGTGATAGCTAGCTGGTTACTTTGTGAGGATTGTTAAAATCCTTGATTGGTTCTTGGTTTGGTTTTGGTTCTTGGTAGGATTATCACAGGTTGTTCTGGTTAAGATAATCTATTTGGTTTAGTTTGGGTATCGATACAACAGTTCGTTTTGGTAGGCCTAAATTCTTGGTTCAAGTGCACATATCTGTTTTGTGTTTTGTTTGTTTTGTGTTCCGGACTGAACAATGGTAAGTCGGAAAATGTTGTCTTGCTTTGGTTGCAACCGTGACTCACGATTGGAGGACTCTTGTCTGGTTCCTCCGATTGGGACTCCCCTATATGATTTATATTGTAAACATGGTGTGGGTCCTATATCTTATAATGAGGTATGGGTCCGTTACACTGCGAAGGATGGTGTCCTTAGTTGGCCACTGCATGGTAGTTTTGAACCCGAGATTCTCGACAACTTAGAAGCGAAATTGTTTAGGAAGAAAGCCCGGCCGGCAATGTTTGATTCTTTCCGTTATTGGCGAAAAGAATCCAAACAGAGAGAAATTAAAAGGTTGAAGAAAGAACAGAAAGAACAAGAAGAGTTGACTCTAGAGCAAGCGGCTAAGCAGTTGCAGGCTAACGAGTGTGAGAAGGCCATAGATGTAGCCATTAGAGAGCATAACTTAGCGATTGACAAGTGCTATCCTGCCTTGCCATCGAAAATGGCTAAGATACTGGAGGATTCCGAAAACGATCCTCTGTTATCTTATCTGTTACGGTCACCTCCACCGTATGCACAAGGTGCTGCGGCTCCACTTGTCCCGAATGTTCAATTGCCGGTTGCTGGACAACCTGGTGTTCCTGCTCCTGTCCCCCAGAATCAAGTTCCCGTACCTCCTGTGATGAATGTTCCTACAGCTCCTTCTCTTCCTGAACTGTCAGCTTCTGTACCTACTATTCCACAAACTATTTTTCTCGATACTCCTACTGTTCCGTTATCTATTCCTACCTCTACTGCGTTCTCTACGTCTGCGAGTGTGCTAACTCCACTTTCTGTTCGTCGAAGAATCACTGATTCTGTTACTAATATGCTGTCTCCTTTATATAAAACTTTAATTAAGACTACTACTCCTGACTCAGTTCAGAGACGTAGTCAGCTTCCAAGTACTGAGGAACGGGGAATTTTAGATTCCACGGCTCTCAGATGGATTTCGAAGAGTAGAAGATATAGTACGAGAGATGTGTTAGACACATTTATGCAGTGGAAGGAACCAACACAACGGTATGTCTTTGATGAGATGTGCTCGTTGTTACGTGAAGAAATAGAAGAAGATGATGTAGAATCAGATTTGGAAGATTTAATTAAAGTTCAAAAAGAGTTTGCTGCTGGAATGATAGTGGGTGATAATATAAAAGAAGCGATGGAACTTATTTTAAGTTTTAGGAATGATCCATCTCTTCGTTCGCCGAGAGATTTAGAAAGAGGAAAAATGAAGCTAAGTCGCCAATATCCTATGAGGGAAGTTCCTCCAATCTGGCGCGAAGCAGTGGCACGTGATGATAATGCTGGTATTGTAGGTGCTCCAGCGCAGTTCCAAAGAGTGTGGATACACATTCCATGGAAGCGAGCTGAAGTGCTAGCGGTGAAGCAGGCCTTGCCAGATCCACGTAAGAATCCTGCTGGATATTACAAGGAATTAACACAGACAGTTGAGGCCTGTATAATGAACTTAGCCGACATCGATATGTTATTTGGCAATGTAGTTCCGCAGCCAGTGTGGGCTAAAATTCGTAGAGAGGATCATCAAGCTGCTTTAGGTGGTGATTGGGCAGCTATCACTGCAGCAGATGGTCAGCAAATAGGTGGTGCGAAACCCGAACCCCTAATTGCTAATCTTCCAGGTAGAATAATTGATCTAATGAAGACTCTGATGCCAGCATTGCGTGTAAATTGGGACAAGCTGTCAGCATGCAGGCAGAAGAAAGACGAAAGTGTCTCCGACTTCTTCACGAGGTTTGAAGAGACTTTTGTAGATCATAGTGGTCAGGACATGAGTACAGAAGGAGGACAAAGACTGTTTGTCGATAAATTTGTGCATAATTTGTTACCTGAATTATGCAATAAATTAAAAGACTCAGAAAGTGCGTGGGCTGTATCCACAACAGCGCAAATACTTGCGACTGCACAGTACTACGAAAATAGGGATAAAGAGGAAAAGGAGAAATCAGAAAAGAAAACGAAAGATTTAAAAACTAAAGTTCTTTTGCAGCAGGCGTATCCGCCTCGCATGAATCAATCTAATACGCAGCAAGGTTCGTACCAAAGGACAGATTATAGTTCATCAAGACCTCAATATCAGTGGAATCAGTGTGCGTACTGTAAGAAAGAGGGTCACTATAAAAATGAATGTCCGATCTTAGCGCAAAATAATGCAGCAGCAGCTCAGAGAGGTCGTGGTGGTTTTGTGCAGAATTCTAGAGGTCGAGGACGAGGTGCTATGCCTCCACAAACGAATGATCGTCCTTCCAATCACTTTGATCAACGAAATGGACAATCTACTCAGCAAAACAGATCTCAACAATATCTTGTTGAGGACTATTGTGAAGTAGATGAGGGTTTTCAGCAAAATGGGTACTAGGACAGCCATGGACAGAGAGAGGGAGTAGTATCAGTTCCAGTGGATCAGAGTGGGCCTTATGTCGCAGTAGCAACATCAGGTGTAGTCGAACCGTTTCTGTTGGATACTGGTGCCGCAAAAAGTTCTATCATTCATGCGAAACTCCCTGGCGCACCTTTGTCCGGCTCAACAAATGTTTCCGTAGGTTTTTCAGGCGCCCCTGTTTACAACCCGATATCTGGTCCTTTGTCTATTTCTGTTGGACCGTGCCAATTGAAAGCACCCCTGATTTTGACGACAGGTTGTAATGAAAATCTGCTTGGTTTAGATTTGTTAAAACGACTATATGCGACATTGTACTGTTCTCCGGAAGGAGTACAACTCACGTTGGGTAAAAATATCACCTCTCCGATGTACTTGTCAATGGACGCACTCCCGCCAGAGCTACGCTCACTCCCTGATTCTCTTTGGGCGACTGGTCCTAATGATGTAGGTCTCTTAGAAATTCCACCGTATGTGGTAACTTTGAAAACAAATGTAAAATTTCCAAGAATTCCCCAATATAAAATATCTAGTGAAGGAGAGCGTGCACTTTTATTGATTGTACAAGATTTAATTAAAAAAGATGTGATTGAAGAAACTAGGGGAAATGTCTGTAATAGCCCTGTACTACCGATTTTGAAACAAACTGATCCTACAAAACCTCCAGTGTACAGGTTTGTCATAGACCTTAGAGAAGTTAATAAGATTGTGGTTCCGCAGTTTCCTGTGGTTCCGGATATTACTGCCTTGCTAACATTGATTCCTGCTACAGCCACATGGTTCTCAGTTATTGACTTAAAGAATGCCTTTTTCAGCATTCCGATAGCCGAAGAAAGTAGAGATATTTTCGGCTTCTGTTTAGGAGGACGAAGCTTCAGATTTAAACGAGCTCCACAAGGCTATTGTGAAAGTCCATCTATTTATAGTCAAGCATTAAAAAGCCAGTTAGATTCTTTTGTCCTTCCTCCAAGTTCTGCTCTAGTACAGTACGTAGATGATCTTCTAGTGGCTGCCGATGACAAGGAAACTTGCAAAGCAGCTACAATTTCCTTATTGCATCATTTGTCTAATTTGAATCACAAGGTGTCTCCTTCCAAAATGCAATACTGCTGCCAAGAAGTGACCTACCTAGGTCATCTCTTGTCAAAGGAGGGAAGGAAGTTGACCCCAGAAAGAATAAAAGCAATTACACAGATGAGTGTTCCACGCACACAGAGAGAAGTACGTGCCTTTCTAGGTATTACCTCTTACTGTAGGCAATGGATCCCAAATTTTTCTCTTTTAGCGAAACCATTGGTAGCCTTGACTGGGAAAAATGTTCCGAGTCCAGTGCCATGGTCTGATGAATGTCAAGAGAGTTTTACTGAATTACGAAAAGCATTGTGTTCAGCTCCTGTATTGGGTACACATGATTACAGTAAGCCGTTCACGCTCTACGTTCACGAGAGAGAAGGTTGCGCATTGAGTGTTCTGACACAGAAGTTTGGTGATAAACAACGCCCTTGTGCGTATTTTTCATCAACATTAGATCCGGTAGCTAGAGCGTTACCTAGTTGTTTGAGAGCTACAGCGGCAGCTGCGGCTTCCATTCGACAATCTGCTGGTTTGGTGATGAACAACATGCTAGTGGTCATGGTTCCTCATGCAGTGGATACACTCATGAACCGAACGAAGACACAACACCTTACTAGTGCAAGATTATCTGGTTACGAGCTGACATTACTAGCGAGTCATATTCAGATCAAAAGATGTAATGTATTGAATCCAGCAACACTGTTGCCGACTGATCAAGAGTCGAGTGATTCCGAGCCACATGATTGCTGTTTTAAAACGGAGGAAGAGACAAAAGGACGCATTGATTTGAAGGATACTCCGTTATCCGATCCGGATGGTACGCTGTATGTGGACGGGTCATGTTTTAAATTGGAGAATGGTGATGTGACTGCTGCTTACGCAGTAACGACTTTGAAGACGATTGTGGAGACTGCAAGAGTGAGTCAGAATTCTGCCCAAGCTGCGGAATTAATAGCTCTAACGAGAGCATGTGTTTTAGCGGAGGGAAAGAGAGTGAATGTGTTTACAGATAGTCAGTACGCATTTGGCGTGGCCCATAGTTTTGGCCGGTTGTGGAGAGAAAGAGGTTTCATTACGTCCCATGGGACTAAGATCCAACATGGTCAGCTAGTGAATGACTTGTTGGAATCTCTAACCTTGCCGACTGAAGTTGCGATTGTGAAGTGCAGTGCTCATAAAGCAATCACGGATGATGTTGGTCGTGGGAATGCTTTTGCTGATGAAATTGCTAAACAGACAGCTAGAGACACGATGAGCAGAATGTATGTTGCTACGTCTGCAAGATGGATTGCTGAGTCTGGAATGTGCGAGGATACTATGGAAAGTGTGAAAGAGATTCAGAAAGAAGCAACTGAGGAAGAGAAACGTGTATGGAGAGAAAGTACGGGCAAGTTGGACTCGAATGGATGTTGGATTGATTTGACAGAACAGCAGCGTTGGATGTTGCCCGATGCGTATGTGCTTGCAGTAGTGACGATGGCGCATGGGGTAGCGCATATAAGTTCTAAAGGGATCTGTAAGATGTTGGCTCCGGTCTGGAAGAATGAGGGAATCAGTAAGTGTGCAGAGAGAGTGGTGAAAAATTGTATGGTGTGCTTGATGCATAATCCTGGCAAGGGAACTCCAACTCCAGCTGGTCATTTCGCTCCTCCTTCCTGCCCTTTTGAAGTGATTCAGTTAGATTTTATTCACATGGACCGCTGTAATAATTTAAAATATGTCCTAGTGGTGGTCTGTGCTTTTTCCAGGTGGATAGAAGCATACCCACTAAAGGACAACACTGCCCTATCAACTGCCAAAATTCTTCTCAAAGAATTTTTCCCTAGATATGGAATGCCACGGATTGTATGGTCAGATAACGGAAGTGAGTTTATAGGGAAAGTTATGCAGAGTGTGTGTGCCGGCCTAGGACTGAAACAGAAATTCCACAGTGCAAACCATCCCCAGTCTGCTGGTTTAGTGGAGGGTTACAATGGCACCCTCAAGTTGAAAATAGCTAAAATAAAAGCATCCACAGGTTTAGCCTGGCCAGACGCACTTCCTTTGGCCTTGTTATCAACGAGAGCAACGGTACATTCTAGAATAGGGCTTAGTCCTTATGAAATAGTCTTTGGTCGCCCGGCAAATATCTGGGGTGTGCCAAGGCCTAAAGAATTTTGTTCCATAGAATATCCTATGTTGATAGACTACCTTTACGACTTGACTGCTAAATTGAGTCTTATTCATCAACAGGTTTTCGATGCTTTGCCAAAACCTCCGGAGAGTCCAGGGCATCAGCTGAAACCGGGAGACTTCGTCGTCATCAAAAACTTCGCGAGGACGAAGAACCTTCAGCCGAGATTTGTGGGGCCCTTCCAAATCCTACTTGCAACGAGGACAGCAGTTCGTGTAGCTGGCCGCAAGCACTGGGTACACGCATCCCACGTTAAGCGTGTCCCTTTGCCGCTCCCTTACGACGACTGGGTGAAGAAGGGAATTGGTGCCTCTGAATCTGAAAGCACACCGAAGTTTATCTCTTTCAGCGATGCCGAATTGATTAATGACACTCCAAAATCTGACTCTCCTCCTGAAAAGACTCCTTTGAACACTGAACATTTGTCTCCAGCATCAGAAGAAACTTTGCTATCTGCGAACTTAAACACTGCAACAACTGCGAGTGATACACTATTTTCCGATCAGACAGTACCAGCGAAACAGAGATATAACTTAAGAAGCCGTAAAATGGACAAATAAAGCAGGCAACTGCATATTGTGATTTTGATATATTGAACTTTTGCCTTCAGCCAGGAAGTTTGCTATTGTTTATTGTTTTTAAAATTGCCTTGCCGTCTGGGTAGCCGTAGGGTCGTGGCTGTGTGCCTAGTTGAATCTGCAGGGGTCTGACACAAGGTCGATCCTTCTGTTGGTTCTGGGAACTCCCAGGGCTGATAGAGGCATTTTCATCTACGTACACATCATCAGTGGTCGCGAGCGGATTGTAGAAGATGGAGCTTCCTGCGCTGCAACGAAAAAATGTGATTCATGTTCGCAGAAACAAACTTCATAGAATTCTTCATAGCAAATGCTTTTTGATGCAATGTGCCATTACATTCTTGATTATTTTAGCAACATTGGTGGGTGGAATCGTCTTTAGTATAAATTTGATTTTTGTGCCAGTTACTACAGTACCTCCCCTTGATCCTGCCATTTCTACTGTTTCTTCTTTACACTCTTTTCACTCGTTTCCGGAACATGAGCAAGCCCGACGCTCAGAATTCACCAACAACACTTTTGTACAGCTCTTGCACCAACACCAACTGGTAGTTAACACTACAGACTGCTGGGTGTGTGGCTTGATACCCCACACTATGGATAAAGGTATTCCCTACCTGGTTTTGCCTTACAGCTACAATGGATCATTTCAGGCCCTCCAAACCATCTTTGCTTATGCCCTTGAGACCTATCCTCCACGTCCACCGCGTTCCACTAAATATAACTCTGCCAACAAAGCCTTAGTCCAGGGAATTATTGACATGGTCAAGGACGTCAATAATACTCCATCCTACCCTAGAGACGAATTGCGAGTATATTTAAGTTGGAATACTTCAGAGTATCGCCTTAGTTTAGGAGAAAGCAAGCGTAAAAGCTCAACTCCAATCTGGGTCGTACCTCACCGAGGTCAGGTCTGCTTGCAAGGTAATGGGAGAAATCCGAGAGCTCAGCTAGGGAGGAGTGAGTGCATAGAGACTTATGTGTTTCCGGCTAACTCTTCCCCTGCCTTTCTCACTGCTAGGGGTACCTACTTCATTTGTCGAGACAGAGCTTATACATGGTTGCCTGCCGACTTTTCAGGATCATGTTATATTGCTCGATTGTTGCCTCCGACATACACTGCTTCATCTGATTACCACAGAACCAGAGTAGCAAGAGGTGTCTTCAGCAAGGAAGATACCGCTGGTCAGGAAGCTGGAGACTTCTTCAAAGGCTTCCTTCTGTTCTGGGGGCCTATGGCCAATAGTAGAAACATACGTCAGCTAACACGGGTAGTTGAATCTACTATTACCGAAACTGCTGGTGCCCTTAGCAACTTAACAGCTGAGCTTCAGGCGGATAGACTCATGACGTTGCAGAACCGTATGGTTCTAGACGTTATACTTGCAGATCGAGGTGGGGTATGCAGAATGATCCAATCGAGCTGCTGTGTCTTTATTCCTAATAATGCTCCAACAGTCTATGAGGCGATCTCTAAGCTACATAAGATTTCCGACTCTATACATGTAGACAAGGGAAACTGGTCCTTCATGGAGTGGTTTTGGACTCTGATATCAGCGTGGGGATGGAAGGTTCTAATGGTCATTGGTGTCATCTTAGTATTCCTATTCTCATGCTGCCTGATTATCCAGTGTGGTCCTGCTCTGTGTAGTCTTTGTGCTGCAACTTGTCTCAGAAAACCACCTGCGTTTGGAGAAAAGGCACGAGAAAGGATGATGATACAACAGCATGTCACTGACCTGATGAGCATAGAACTAGATTCTGACATAGACTGAGTAATTGCCTATGTAAGGGCAAAAGGAGGGTCTGAGGTTCCGTGACGGTTCCGTGACGATTTGAACCCGTGTTTTCAAGTTTGTCAGAAATACATAATATTGGTATCAGTGAACCGCAAATGATCCATTTAGCATACCCTGGTGTTTTCGCTACGCTACAAGCAAGAGCACTCCTTTTATTAACACATTTCTAATCTACCCACGGCATCCATCTTAGATCATGGCAGCCATTTTGTGTTTCTTGCCCTCACATATGCAATAACCTCTGATCACTTCATTTCGATTAAGGACACGTAGCCTTAGCCGGAGATTCACCTTTTACATGACACGTGCACCTTAAACCAGATCACGCTGTAGCTGCATGACTCGACAAAGGCTGCCTCCTCTGCTCGAGGCCAGCCCTGCCAAACTGGTCTTCGTGTCCATTGTCCTGATCATGATTAGGCGGCCGAAGCCGGTAGCCTTGCCCATTTACAACCCACAAGCATCTCTTATCCCGCTTTCCTATCTTCCACACCTGGCTCCGTTCCTTTCTTTCTGAAACTTTATTAGGGGGAGGTAACGAACTTTACGATGAGGCGGTCCGGGTCCTGAATGCAATATTGACAGGGAATTGTGATGAACTAGTGGGAACCCCTCTTCGTAGATGTTTCGTATCAGATTTTATCGACGGTTCCTGTGTACGCCAAATATTTATTGTTTATGACACAAAGGTTTTGGGAATGTACCAACATGTGAAGAATTCGCCTAAAGGCCAAAAACTAGTATATAAGGAGCAACCCGCTTTGTACAATTTGAACAGGCTCCTAGATTCTGCCCGTGTGTAGTATCTGTGACTTCTGTGTCCCTGCAGTAATAAACCTTTGGTCTTTGACGCCACCATCGAGAAGCCCGTGTTTCTGTTCATTTGTGCACCAAGGCAGGTGGAACTCCGGGGTCTTTGGGTGTTGTTCCCTGACACCTCTGGACGGAACCAAAAAGTCCAGAACTCCAACAGTCTTACCTGGCGCCAATGGCACACCAAAATGGTTCATTAAGACACAGAATTCATGTAAGGCCTGTCCACATTCAGGATCCCCGGCTGCCCCCAAGAACAGAAAGTCATCGAGATAATGCATAACATGCTGAAAACCCGTCTTCCTTGTAAGTACCCATTGCAAAAAACAACTGAATTTTTCAAAATAGGCACAGGATATAGAGCACCCCATCGGCATACATCTATCCATGTAATAGCGACCCTGAAACATAAAACCAAGGAGACGCTGATCGTCTGGGTGCACCGGGAGCAACCGGTACGCTGACTCGATGTCTGATTTTGCCATCAGCGCCCCGGGCCCCAGGCGATTCAGCATGGCGACGGCCTCATCGAAAGATGCGTACCGCACCGAACATACTTCCGGGTCTATCGCATCATTCACGGAAAGACCACGTGGGGCTGACAAGTTATGTATTAGCCTAAACTCACCCGGGTCCTTCTTGGGGACCACCCCTAGAGGGGAACAAACAAAGTTAGCAACCGGTGGCAAATCGAATGGACCGGCGACACGACCTCGAGTCACCTCTTTCCCAATCTTTACCTGTACCACCGCCGTATGCTGCAAGAACGACAATTGGTTCTTACAGTGTGCTACACCCTGAAAATCCCCCACTGGGATGCGGAAACCATATGAAAACCCGTCCCGCAACACCCCAGCGGAAGCATGATCCGGGTATTCGTTGAGCCAAGGAATCATTGCCATGGTATCAATCGGGGTAGGTAGAGGCGCCCCTCGGACTATTTCAGACCTGTTTGGCGCTTCCCCTACCACCGTTATCACCCGTCTTGGCTCTGCACATGGACTCAGGATGGGATGACTGCCCACACCCTCCACATTCATGTCTGAACTTGCATGATCCCTGGGGCCTCGTACATTTTCCCCTGTTAAAATTCCAACAAATCCCCCTTTTACCTGCGTTGCCACTCGACTTCGAGTGGTGCTCGTTACCTGCACCCGTCCGAAAGGGTGTACCAGAGGATTGGCGGGACGATTCACCCCCGTTACTCCCTGACAAAGGCACTTTTAACATTCCTGAACTCTCCATTTTCTGCCACAAGATGGAGTCGAAACAATCCCATGTTAGAGCTGGGTCATGCTCTTTAGCTTTTCTAAAAATATTGTCATAACAGAACCACTGATTGCCCTCGTACGCCAGAGAATACTCCATGATACGTGACTGATAAATAGGCAACTCGGTCAACAACTCGGGCCTGCGCTCACCCATGATGGAGGTAAAAATGCCCCACGCTCTGCCCCAAGTACCTATGCTTTCGTCAACCTTAAAGGCGGCCATTTTTGCGCGCCAAACACTCGGATGCATGAGCTCCTTTTGGCTCTTCACATGCTCCATCTCGTAATGGTCGGTAAGCAAAGAAAACATGTTCACATACTTATCCGCCCAAATCTTTTCCTTAATTTCCAGTGGAACATGCTGGGCCACTTTCTCCCTTCGTGAAGGTACAGACCCCTCCCCCGCAATCGGCAATGGCCGCTTACCTGAACTAGATGCTGCATTTGCTGCCGAACTTGGGCCTGCTGCATTTTCAGCCGCCGGAACCTGCGGGGGAACAGAAGATGGTGCCTTCACAGCCTCTCTAGATTCCCGCAGTTGTCTCATTACTGCCCGGGCGTCGTCGGCCGTGGTGCCCTCGCTATCTTTTCCCAACCACGCTGCTAATTGCGCCGCCAACTCGGGAGGCATATCTTCCCCGTTCACGGGGGTGACCACCACGGGGATCGGATGCCCCTCCTTCGGAACCGAGGTTGTCTCCTCAAGTGGAGTATCGGGAACCCGGGTTTCCCCCCCAAGTGCCCCCCTTTTGGACCTCTTGCCTCTCCCGCCAGGGACTACTCCTGGCAAAGCTGGTCCGATGACTCGCTTCGGTCCTCCCTCCCCGTTATTAGCCGCCATCTGCTTCTTCAAATCGGCTACCTCCTTTATGCGCATGCGGAGCATCTGATCGGTCCCGACCCGCTTTCCGACCTTCTTGCCTGGCATTCTCAAGCGAAGATATCTGTAAAACAAAGAGAAAGATTACAACGCTCAAAATTGGCTCTTTGTTCCGTCTCGAGCTCACGTGCAGCGGGGAGGTGCAGCTTCAGAGCACAGGAACAAGAGGATGCTTTCTTGACTTGCTGCTCCTTTTATCCGTCTTCGGGCGGGCGTAAACCCGCCTCCGCCTGCCTCCGAGGGCGTGGCCGTCCGCGTCAGTGCCTAGGACAACCCACTCCAGGGCGGGAAAAAGGCGCGCCCCGGCTACGCCGCTTCGGGCATACCAGCCGAGACTCGCCTCCCGCCCAAGATGGCCTCCCGGGGGGATCGGGGTCCTCCACCATACGTTCGGGGGGACCGAATGGTCGCCCCTTTCCATTATGTGCTGCCAATCCAGTTGGAGCAGTAACAACACGCGACAGTGTTGACTGAGTTGTTTGCTGTAAATATGTAGTAATTCCTTTAATTAGGAAACTTTTACCAGTCCCAGCTTCTCCACTTACATATAATCGAATAGGCTCAAATGACATACATGAGCAATCTTTTCTCTCATGACGAAAGCCATGCTCAATGTGCTCTGTCACTTCATCATATATCTGTCTTTGCTCAACATTAAACTGCTTCTTTAATTCTTCTAAGTCGATTACTTCCTCTTGACCTTGCTGCATTGCGCTTTCCATCTCATCCATGGCGGTGGCTGCTTCATTTTGAATAATTGGTTGTCCCAGTGGATCTTGACTTAATGATGCCGAACTTTGACTACCTTGTGAACTATCTCTAGCAATCTCTGCTGCAATTGTTGCTTCTTGCTCTATTTCGTCATTCAACATTTGGAGATAATTGCTGAAAACAGGACATTCAATACTACTTTTAGATGCATTGAATTAATCTTCATAACTTTCAAAGTCTCCAAGTAGTTCCTCTTCTCTACGCCATGGTTTAAAGAGTTGCAAAAGAGCAAAATAGTAAAATTCTCTTTTATCAGGTGTTTCGCAACTCAGTTTCCGATGATTTATCAAGTGTCCTTTTCTTTGTTTTACCAGACATCCTTCATGTCCAATTACAGCATGTACACCTTTATCAATATTCTCGGTAACATTTCTCTTAAAAGTATAATTTTGAAGTATTTCATACAGACAAATGTTTTCAAGCACAGTACTTCTATTTGGATAGTATGTATCCAACATATTTGTTTTCAAAATGTCTGTACTGTTTGGTTCTTTCTGGGCTAAGTACTCAATTTCTTGCACAGGTTACAGAACACGGTTTCGTGTTTCTGCTAGGCCCAAACTCACCCAGAGAATAGTCCTTGACTTCGCATAAAGACTTGCTGATGATAATCTATCACAACATTCATATGCTCCAATTTCTCGATGAGACAGCATCTTCAAACTGTACGTATATAATTTCTTGCTCAGGCTCTTTTCATGAGAAATGTCTTCCCACATCTCCTTCAGTTCCGTCTTTTCAGATTTCGTGATGTAAGACGTTACATATCGAGCCACAGCAATAGAGTTGTCTGCAACATATTGTATGTCCATGTTAGCATTCCACATGGACAAAATGACTGGGTTATAGTCATTAATATATTTCGATTCTTCACCTCTTCTTAAATTGTACGTATTTTTAGGTGACCTCCTTCTGATATTATGTCGCAAACATGACATCAAATTGTTGACTCTTCCTTTTGAAAGTACCGGTCGTGCAAATCCAAAGCGACATTTGGTATAAAATTTGTTCTTTGATTTGAATTTTCTCCGACAATATTTTCCACAGCGATGACTTTGAAAACATAACACTTTTCCTCTTAAGTCCTTATCAGTGGTACTATTAGGTATGTCACAAGTGGCATACTGTTCAATAAAAGACAGTACAGTCTCATCCGAGTCTATTCCAAATTTAGGAGCATCCTTGATCCATAGCAGCATATGAATATGAGGAGCACCTCTTGCTTGAAATTCTTTTCTCCAAAAGAAATCCAGTATTTCACCAAGAGGCGGATTTTTCTTGTTAGTAATGAAAGACATCATAGCTTCAAATCTATGATTAAAATACCTGCAAACATTAACTGGATCTAATGAACACAGTTCTCCAGGTGTCTTGTAGTATATATTTTCTATGTTTGCATTCGCCTCCCGAAGAAATTCAATGAAATCTTCCCAAGCATACTCTGAACAGCTTAGAGTTAAAAACCATGTTGGTGCTCCTAAGTTTCTAAGCATGCACTTCAAATCTCCATGACGACGGTACCGATACTCATTAGTACCCCGCTGACAAGCCATTAAATTAATTAAATGAGAATCCAAAACACTATCTTTCTGATGCACTCTATCCATAAATTCCTTTGCTGAAATATTTTGCAGATGTACACCACTTTTTAAGATATGATTTACTGCATAAGACAGACCAGATAAGTCACTCTCAAACAGAAGATGAAACAGATATGGAATGCATTGGCGAAACCTTGGATCTTCTGCATATAATCTAGTTGTCCGGTACTCAGATGCAGGAATCTGCATAGGTCGATCATCATATCGTGTACCTTCACCTGTAGGAAATAACTGTGGAAAACAACGACCTTCCAAACTTTCTTCCCAGACACTAATAGCATTTCCTTTCGCCTTTTTCATCTGAAATAATTCAATAGCATTCCCTATTGCTTCTTTGGAATGCAGTGGATGAACACTGTAATGTTCATAAATTTCTTCAGATCGAGATACATCAACTTTTTCAATTTGTCCACTACACAAATCACTATCCTCTTCTTCACTTACATCTTCTTGTTCTACGTATACATCTTTGTAATACTTATTATTTTGCACTAAATACAACGTTGCCTTTTTCACTTTCCTAACATCCACTAAATCTTGCCAGATTTTCTTACTCTTTGTAGGTACACCATTCACTAGAATAACTAGAGGTTCCTCTTCTACATTTTCAACACCAATTGTTTCCATATTTTTTTAAGATCAAGAGGCAAATACACAACTCTACCCTTTAATCCTCTTAGTAAGTCTGAAGGATTTAATTTACCAGTCTTAGGCTCCATTCGAACAATAGCCTGAAAAGGATGTACACATTGAATCAGAATCGTCTCATAAGTATTTAAATTCATCAATTCAGATGGAATATTTACCAACTCTAAATTATTGTGAACAGCTCTAGCAGGCATTTTATTTTCATCTAATTTATTATAACAATATTTACAAACACGTTGCTCAAAACCCAAATCAAAATAGTTTTCCACCAACAAATAAGTTGCAAAATCTTTCCATTGACCATTACTTTCATCTTCACTTTTTAAATATAAATCAACTAACCTCGTTTGACTTTTGTAATGAATTCGTCGACAACAGACACAAGAAAAATTTGGTTTCTCACCTGCAATTACCTTAAACTTTATTATTTCTTGTTCAAAGTTTTCAATATTTACATTCCCAACATTTTCTAACACATTTCCTTCTATAATTATATCACCTTCTGCATTATCTTCCTCGGGACCAAAATAACTTACCTCAATTTCTGCACAAATCTTCTTAACATCTAATTCACATCCATACAAAAGAGCACTATTTAACTGTTTAAGTTTAAGTGCTGGACTTTTTGCATAGTACAACTTTCTCACTAATTTTCTCATTTTAGTGTGATGCACTGCTAACATCCGGAAGTGATGAAACACACTCTGGCATATTTTTTTAGAGAGACAAGCACTCTGCATTCATCTAATTCTTGTAACATTTTAATTTTTTTCTTTAGACTTTCTTTAGTGTACTTACGTAAGAAATTGCGAAAGAAATCAATTGAATCCTGTCGTACACTACAAATGCTACTACAATTCCAACTGTAAACAGGAGCATTAGGACGTCCTTCTAAAGCTTCTCTAGCCACAACATCTTCTGCATTTCTAACCACAATTTTCTCTTTCTCAATAACACAACCATCCTTCACCTCATACGCTCGACCAGTGGTGTCAACTGCATGCAACAGATCGTTACTTTGAAAGTAACTCTCTTCATTAAAAAATGGCTCAGAACTTGAAGTATGCATCCACTTCCCAGAAAACACTTTACAAAAATTACTCCTATTTATATGTCTCTTCCATTTACTTTTACTTTTGAAAACTCGAATCGCCTTATTTAAAATATTTATTCTATTAAGTATTAAAATAAATAACTTTCGTTTGGTCTCAAATGCGCGCTCAACAAAAGCCTCTATATATAGTTTTTTTTTAGAAAAACAGATCTTTTTTTAGAAACTTTTTCCTTTTGTAATAAATTCGCAACGACTCTGTTGTAAAACATATGCTTCCTGATTTGGCTAAATTGATTGGTCCGGGTTTTACTGTACTGACTTTCATCTTTCCTAATTCCAGTAATAGTAGTTTGTTTAACTCCAGATTTCCTTTTAGATGATGAAATCGTTTTCTCCTTCTGAACTTCAATATTTACATTTTTCCTTCCCAAAATGCTTTTAAAAAACTTTTTAGTTTGCTTACCAGGATATGGCCGGGATGCCTATCACCCCTTCCCGAAACAATCCCCAAGGATGGGAAGACGGACGCAGTTCTGAACATTTGGAAGGCGGGAGGGAGTTACCCTCCCGGCCGTATTTATTAAAATATGAAACAAAATTAAAACATTAAAATAACAGTTTCATATCATGTACAATTTTTCATTTATGCATTTCACTGCAGTCACGTTTATTGGCTAACCTTAACAAATCTCTAATACAAAGGTTCTCCTAGCCGAGTCTAAACATCCTGCAAATGCATACTTTCTAAATAAAATTGTACATCCTAACATTACAGGCCAACGGCAAGGTCGTAACCGGTGTCAGATCCCTACAACCAGAACTCCCCCCTCACGTGTGAGGGGCGGTCTCACAGAGGACTGTACCTCTGTGCCAACTTCCAATTTCCCTTGTCTTAGCGGGGGCCCCTTATTTAACTCAACGCCATCTTAGTGGTCATCCGAGGACTCGTGTGAGGTGTCTAGAAGGTAGCGTGGAACCCTCCCACACCACACTGTTCACCACATCCGCCGTCGCGGATATCCTGGCCCCGGGAAATTCCTAGGAGGGGCATCGAGCCGCCTCCTCCCCTGGGAGGGGCCTATGACCGCCTTCCCTTCGGCGACCCCATACTTAGTGGGTGCCGCCTCCCCGTGTGAGGGGCCAATGGCCGCCTCCCCCCGGGCGCTCCCATCCATAATGGGTGGCGCCCCCTCTAGGGATCTTGAAATTACTGCTCACCGATCATGACCTTACCGCCCGACCAAAATAAATACGACGTTTTTGAACCTAATGAAGAGAGCGATAAAGCGGTTAACTGGACATTGTACTATTTATCCACTTATCTACACATACATTTAATTAGACTGTGATACTTCGCTCAACTGGATGAGAAAATTGTTATGAAGCAGATCACTTTATTGCAGTTCAAACATTGACATCTTTATTACACACTAAAAACCCTGGAAAAAAGATACTATCAACGCAAATCAACTTCATTGCATTACTAACGTTGCCATAAGGGGCTGGTGGGTGGGTCAAAATTGCTCCTTGTTCCGTCTAGGGCTCACGTACAACGAGAGGGTGTAGCTTCCAAGCACAGGAACAAGAGGATGCTTCTTTGGATTGTAGCTCCTTTTATTCCTCTTCGGGAGGGCATGTACCCTCCTCTGGTATGCCTACGGGGCGTGACCAACGGTGTAGGTGTCTAGGACAACCCCTTCTTGGGCGGGAAAAGGCGTGCCCCAGCTACGCCACTTCGGGCATATTAGCCGAGACATGCCCCCCGCCCAAAATGGTTTCCCGGGGGGATCCGGGCACCCTACCATACGTTCGGGGGGACCGAGTGGTCGCCCCTTTCCAGTACTCTTCTTTGTATCCGTCCTCTCAGTCTTTGAAAATAATTCCTTAGTTTTCTTCTTTAAACTGTACGTCCGCTTGTAGAGTTTCTTTTTTTCAATTCTGGTCGGCATCTTAATTTAAAATTTTGATGAGATTGTGAACCTGTAAGACACAAAAATAACAAATATTATAGTTCAGTACTACCATATACCATACAAATTAAAACCACACATTCATTTTTTAATAAAATACACATAATAACAGAAAATCTCTGAACAAAGTAGTAAATCCTGTAGTGAATTTTCCTTGTAAATTTATCACACTGTATATTTCTTTAAACTTCATAGACAATTTTTAAAACATTTTTTAAAAGCATACAAACAGTACACTTTTTTCAAAAACTATCGGTCATCTTAAGTGTTTTAATCTTTTTTTCTACAATCTCTTTTACACTTCATGAGAACATATCTTATCACTCTCATGAAGCACTTCATCGACGAATATATCAAGAAAACTATCATCACGAATGGTTTGCTATCACTTTTTTTTATTTATTTAAAAGTTCATAATTTAAAAGAACTTCTAACATCAGTTCATCAGAGACTTCTTCAAGTCCATTGTCCTCCTCTTCTATCAGCTCTAAATATGCTGAATCTAATGAAATGTCCATAAAATAGTCATTTTCATCTTCTTCCTCTCCAACAACCGCGTCTAATATTTCCTCCATCAGTTCATTTATAATTTCAAAATGCACTTCATTTTCTTCAAAAAAAATTTCCATTGTATTTTTTTCTATAAATTCTTCTTTTTCCTTTTAAAAAAAAGTATAAAGACTAAATTATATCTTTGTCCACAAGTGTATAATTGAAAACTACCTTTACAAATTTTTAAACTACAGAAAATTTTATAATCTCTAACTTATTAACTCTATAATTTGTAAGATACCACATTCCTCTTGTTTTGAAAAAGAAATTGGCAATATAACTCTAAACATTGACACTGTGTTTTTTTTAAATTAAATAATTACTGTTGATAAAAGACATTTCACTGTAAAATTTATTTTTAGATTTTCTACATATTTGAAATATTTATTACCTGTATAATAATTTTTAGAGACCCATTTCTTTTATTTCATCACTACAAAGTGCAATATAAATATATGCACTCTAAAGAAAAGGATCACACTATACAAACCATTTAATTCACTTTACAGATTACTACTTCCCACAGAGACAGTTCCATTTATATTACAACAGTATACTCACCATGTCAATGTCTTAGCATATGCAAAATGTCATACTTACCATGAACAACCACCTCATAATAAAACTCTACATTAATATTTAAAAAAGTGCCTATACATAGTATATTCACAGATATGCAGGAAAATGAGCATTCAATTTAGATCCATATCATAATACCTCTCTGTAATTAAAAGATTTTGAAAATAATGAGCACTTCACAAGTATTATTAAAACAAACCTGAAAGAATTATACTCCAATGATTTCTAAATCTCAACTCCTTGCAAAAGATCACATATCCCAAGCTCATTAAAACATAATTTGAACTGTCAATGGAGAACATCTCCAAAAACATATGTACTATAAGCAGATAGGACCACATGTGAAAAATTTGAGATAAAATCATGTTCAAAACATTTACAAATTATTCTTTATTATTTTCATCACCACCCACAGAAATTGCCAAAGCATAAAAAGAAACTCACCTGAAAAAAAGAATATATACTCTCAATATAGAACTACAACAGGTTAATCCTTACAGGCACCAAACACTCTAAAAATGGAAAAAATAAAACTTTATTAACTTATAACAAACTTATTTCCTACACAATATACAATCATTATAGCATTGAACAAGCATAAGTAATAAGATTCCCAAAATACTCTCCATTAAAAATAAATACAAAATTTCTCATTTATAAAAGCATTGTGCCACAGATATGTCACTTTTCCCCATATTAAAATTCATGCACCTACAACAGTAGGCTTTCAAAAGTAAAAGGCCAAGTCACAAAACAAAAAAAACCTTATTAATGAAACATTGCGCCGCCACTGCGTCACTTTTACAATGGGAAAAGTGACGCACGGGTGACGCAAAGCCTTCATAAATAAGGCCCCATGTCCATAGAGAAAAACTACAGAACCAGCATTATACACATGCAAGCAGTACACTTGCACAGAACCACAAAACACCAAGAGCCACCATGTTAATATATATCCTTAATATAATAAACTTCTGAAAATGGATACATATTTCCGTGGCAAACTCCTTAGCAATATTTAAGTGACTAGACTCCTAGAAAATTTATCAAGTCATTATGCTCCTCTCCACTGCATAGCCGGCGACCTAATTCTGTGCAGTTCCTATACGACCGGCAGTACTGCGCCGTTTCCTTTACCACCTTGGTAAATTCAAAATGGATGTCCCTCCTGCCTTCGCAAACGAGCCGGACCACATACAACTATTTCGACAGAGAATGCTTCAGTACTACGGCGCCTTACCACTCTCAACTTTGAATACTTCATATTGATTATCATTTCGATATTCGTATTTCACCTGTGTGCAGCCTGTATTTCATTGCCTGAGCTGTGATTTCACGTGGGCCCTGGATTTATGTCTCTGCAATTTGGTACCTCCTGAAGCGAATTACAATCACCTCATGAATCCGTTAATTGATCATGAACAGCTTTGTTCCGACGAAGAGATTATGGCCTTTGCAGGGATACAGGGAGTTCTGGGTCATTGGAATATATTCGCAGCGGCGCAATATTTCCTAACACAGAGCTACATCGAAAACCCACCGAGCTGCCCTATGATGGTAAAAGACGCTCCAATACTGACAGATCATGAATGCTCCTTTCATCTTCTCAATTGGATGGCTGACATGTTTTCAGATAATAACAGTGATTTCTTTTTACAAACACTTGCTGCCTATTTTGCCTACACAATGGACGGTTAACTTTTTCCTAACACAGAACTACATCGAAAACCCACCGAGCTGCCCTCTGAAAATAAAAGAGGCTCCGATTTTAACAGATCATGAGTACTGCTTTACTCTTTTCCATTGGATAGCTGACATACTTTCAAATGATAAAAGTGATTTCCAGTTAGAAGCAGAAGCTACCTATTTTGCCTAAACAATGCTTCAATAACTCTTATACAAGCCATTGACTCGATGCAAAACTCGCTAATATATGCTACATGTGCCCTAATTAATGTGTAAATTTTAAACAAGTTTTTTATAACTGTAAACGCCATTTCGCATCTCAACTGCTTATTTCCGCCTCACACGCCTCTACTCCTTTAATTTCCTATAATATTATGTTTTTAAAAAACTTTACAGAAAAATATGTTCTTTCAACAATATTTCCATTATTACTTGTGCTGTATTTCAAATGCAATACTGCAACCTTCAAAAGATATCTCAATACCGTAGTTCTCCTCAATAGTGATTTGCATAGCATCCAACAGATTACATACATGCACCAATCCGCCATTTTGTCGCTTTTGGCGCCTTTTTTTTCCCTCACACAGTAACATAACACAAACTTGATAGTGCTTCGCATGTAGACAGCTGATTGATAAAGTAATGATGTATAACCACTTGCATTTTCATATATCGTTCCTAAAGTAAAAGACCAGAGACCTTCTTCCATTTATTAAAATATAATATACTTCCTTATAAGAGTGTACAATGTTTTTTTCCAACTATATTCAATTTTCTTCAACTACAGCGTTTGTATTCCATGTACTACTGACAATACCAATTACTGTGTTTTTTGCAATTTCTGTACTCGTATTACATAATGATTTGCCTTTAAAACAGTACATTTCTAAATAAACATTTCAAATATTCACGGTTTCTCTTTTAATCCATAATCTCAACTGAAATGATTTCATATTGAAAAACTATTCATGGGTTCCACATAACCTTAACTGTAGACACTGAGGACCTTATTTATGAAGACCTTCCGCCGCCGGTGCCTCATGTTTTAAAATGAGAAAAAGTGACGCACCGGTGGCGCAAGTCCTTCATAAATAAAGTCCTGAATGTTTTCTTTTCTCGACCTCACTTACTGATACTAGAACCTGCAAGCCAATTACGGCCCGTGAACTCTTTCTTAGTAGGTCGCGCACCGTACAGACAGTTATACCACTGTTATTTTTTTTTTTTTACTGTTACCAAGCACCGCCACAGTTCCGCTTCACTCAGACTTAATCACTGCTCCCACGCTTCTACAGGCCAGACGCTATGTCGTATTTCTCTCCTTATCACCCTTTCATCTCCATAATAATAAACAGTTCTCCGCCAGCCACCAGAGAACAGACTCAGATGCAGAGGCACCAAAGAGTGAAATACGACATACCCTCTGCTCTGAGAAAGCAACCAAGCGGTAATTGTGAAAGAAAACATTCAGTAGCGCTTTAAAAATACAAATGCAATTATATAATTATTTTTTGAAAACGTTCCAATCCCTTTGATAGGACTATCTGTGTGTGCCTCCACAGCAAACTTCCTCAGCCCGGATTGAAGGCAAACACACAGACAATAAGATAACACAGGGCAACGGAGATGCAAAACAGAAGGGACATGAAGATGCAGTCAAACAGCAGAACTGGGAGAGATATTTTTATGCTCCGTTTCCAACCTCAATGTACGAACACATTTACTACACAAATCTCTATACAACCTTATGGTCAAAGCTTTTCATTTTATTTCACTCGACCACCTCCCTCACCCCACCAGTGCAAACGGCGACCAGAAACCGCACTATAATTTTGACGTCTAACAGAAACTTTGTGAATACCTTAATCATTACCACTTTAGCCCCCTTCCCCGTCCCTCTCGCCCCACCCCCACCAGTGCAGGCCACGGCCACCAACCAGCCTGAAATTTTGTCGACTGACAAAAAGTTTACGAATTCATTAACCATTACCATTTTTTCACAACGGTATCACTAGTAATTTACCATTTCTCTTTCTGCATTATCTGTGTCTCTGCTAATATCATTTCTTCATTTCCTCAACAACTTCTCTCATTATATATAAACGCTTCAAAATTTCAAAAATAATTACTTTATATAAAAAATATTTTTTACTGCGTATTCAACATTTAAATGGAAGAAATTACTTTTAGAAATACAACACATTATGACAGCCATAAATTAGTTTTTACATGGAAAATCAATCATTGTTTATGATTGACCCTTTCGATGCTGATGACGAGCTGGGCTCGTCATGGTGCACAGTGGTCGTGTGCTGATGACGAGCCCAGCTCGTCATAAAACAATGAAAATAGCGAATTTCCAGCACAGGAGGGGAATTGCCTTAGCAGCGAAGGTGTTAAACTATATTATACGGTACATGACAAAACAAACAGTTACGCACTTACCTTTACCAATGCTTTGAACGATGTAGAACAGTGAAAGTCACAAAACAGATATTCGTTAGCGGAACTCTGAATATTGCTTCTATCACTGCAACCAAAATTCAATGGCACAGATATCCAGTCAATACACACTCATATAACTCTCTTCAGCCAATCACATTTCCTCACGCAAAATTGTAAAATCAAATTTACATTTCAATTGGTTGTCCTTCACAATATTTTCAGACTCACGTGAGAGACACCCATCACCAACTACCATCTCCGGCTGTTTCCATGGTAACACCTCATTCTGCACCTTGCTGAAGGCACAGGTCAAAAGTTCATGTCTCAACGTTCTACAGCAAACAAAGAAGACTGTTTTCCCTCCAGAAACACCTGCCAATCCACAACTCTGTTACATGTCTTTTTTTTCACACCCAATAGTACTTTTCGTTTAACATAAACATTAACATGCAACGTACTCTTCAATCTCCACTTATTATAATCAACCAATCATTTTTATTTTTTTAACCACACACAGCCTCTTCCTTTTTTTTTATTTAGAATTTCAACTTCTAACTACCATTCCACTTCCAGAACCGAACGGAGGACGACTACAAATCCCTTGAAAATGAAGGTCTGGCTAATAGGACACAGTTATATTCACTGGAGTGAAAAATATGCAGAAAGCAGACGAATTTGCAACCTCGGCTTACCAAATGTACACATAACATGGATTGCCAAAAGAGGATTGAAATGTCACCAATTGATTTCATTGGTGAAAACTTTTATGCATCTCCCAGAACCAAACCTTATAATTGTGCACTGTGGTGGGAACCATCTAGGCACAATCACTGGGGTAGGTCTGGAAATGCTTCTAAAGGACACCTTTCGACAATTGATGACACTTTTTCCTCGATCTGCCTTGGTATATTCCAATATATGCCAAAGACAGAAATGGAATTGGTCCAATCAACATTGTGCACAATTTGAGAAAGCAAGGAGACATGTAAATCTGTTTCTGCGTTCCTCAGAGATTATAGCATGGGTTCTAATTACCACAACAACTTGCGATACCACATGCAAGACGTCTATAGGAGAGACGGTGTTCATTTCACGAATGAGGGAAACAGAATCTTCCTCTGCAACATCAGGCTCTGCATCGGTACTTACTTATAAATGCAGAAAACACTCAATTAACACAAGGGCTCTTTTCAGAGCCACCTTATATTCAAGCACTCAAACTTCTGATTTATCTCCATTTTCACACTCTCATTAATAGGTGTGCGCGACCGGGTGCGCTCACCCCGCTATTTTTTTTCGGAAAAAATTATATCTTTTCGCGTTTAAGGGCCTTACTGCACACCCCGAGAAAACCTATGCAGCAAGACAATCTCTACCTTCTCCCCTTTCCATGTTTCAACGCTTTGAAATGAACAATATATTTACTCGCAGTGACAAAATGGCGGACAAAACTTCCTGATTTCCTTCGAATCGAACGTTAACAGACGTCACGCAGCAAAAAAAAATTCCGCTCACGCGCAGCCGCTTGGGTGCGCGCACGTGTGCGCGCCTATAGATATATAATTGACTTTAACTTTAATTTTCTCAACAACTACTGAACGGATTTACACCATTCCAAAAAAAGCGTAATCTGCGAACAGGACTCTACAGTTTTGCCAAATTTCTTATAAATCCATTCAGCCGTTCGACCTGTAGCCGAGTCTAAAGGTCCTATGGAAAATAACATGGAGAAAACACGTTTTGGGGCCCCCCTTATATCTCAGCCCCCACTTGACGAATCCCCCCCATCTTTCAGGAAAGGAGCGCAGCGGACCGAGCCATCTTCTTTGAGAAATTCACAAAGATTCATCCACCAGGGCCAAAGTTACTCCAAATAGAATGTTGAGGATTTCCTATGGAAAACAATCCTAACTATAACTACCTATTGGCGACCGCCAGTAGGTAATATATATATATATATATATTACCTGTGCCTGCCAGCGACACAGAACGGAAAGCCCCACTGCACCAAAGAGCTTCGGAGACAAACTGGCAACCAGCTGCTTGCAGCTTTAGACTGTATCGAGGAATCGATAATCTCCAGAAGCCGCCAGAGGACCTGGATGTTTGTTGGGAAAAACGAAGTATTTTACTTCGAGGGACGTTCCAGTCCGCATTGACTGCCCGGACCCAATAATTTTCCTTGGTTCACTGGTAGCGGAGGTTAAAAGGGGACACAGGACAGCGGCCGTTGATTTTCTTGCTCCCTAAGGCAATCAACCATTCACAGCCTACCTGTTACCAGCGAGATCCACAGTCTGCCTCATTCCCCCACGCCATCCACCCAGCCGGGCTGGCACAGTGCCTTCTGGGTGTTGAAGTCCTACATTGCAACGGACACCAACAGGATGTGTCGACCACATGAGGGGGAGGAGCGTTATGTGCTGGAGCAAAATGTACAACAGGAAGGAACATTCGTGAATAGGACATGCTGCAATGCTGGGCGCTGAGGAAGGCGAAAGTTGCCGAAATGCATTCGCCGCCATTGCTGTAGCAAGAAATAAACGAGCTACCTGACCTGTATTCCCCTTGGCTTTCCGCGTTCTTCTTGAAGGGATGTTTGTGAGATGTTTCCTGTGCCTGCCAGCGACACAGAACGGAAAGCCCCACTGCACCAAAGAGCTTCGGAGACAAACTGGCAACCAGCTGCTTGCAGCTTTAGACTGTATCGAGGAATCGATAATCTCCAGAAGCCGCCAGAGGACCTGGATGTTTGTTGGGAAAAACGAAGTATTTTACTTCGAGGGACGTTCCAGTCCGCATTGACTGCCCGGACCCAATTAATTTTCCTTGGTTCACTGGTAGCGGAGGTTAAAAGGGGACACAGGACAGCGGCCGTTGATTTTCTTGCTCCCTAAGGCAATCAACCATTCACAGCCTACCTGTTACCAGCGAGATCCACAGTCTGCCTCATTCCCCCACGCCATCCACCCAGCCGGGCCGGCACAGTGCCTTCTGGGTGTTGAAGTCCTACATTGCAACGGACACCAACAGGATGTGTCGACCACATGAGGGGGAGGAGCGTTATGTGCTGGAGCAAAATGTACAACAGGAAGGAACATTCGTGAATAGGACATGCTGCAATGCTGGGCGCTGAGGAAGGCGAAAGTTGCCGAAATGCATTCGCCGCCATTGCTGTAGCAAGAAATAAACGAGCTACCTGACCTGTATTCCCCTTGGCTTTCCGCGTTCTTCTTGGAGGGATGTTTGTGAGATGTTTCCTGTGCCTGCCAGCGACACAGAACGGAAAGCCCCACTGCACCAAAGAGCTTCGGAGACAAACTGGCAACCAGCTGCTTGCAGCTTTAGACTGTATCGAGGAATCGATAATCTCCAGAAGCCGCCAGAGGACCTGGATGTTTGTTGGGAAAAACGAAGTATTTTACTTCGAGGGACGTTCCAGTCCGCATTGACTGCCCGGACCCAATTAATTTTCCTTGGTTCACTGGTAGCGTAGGTTAAAAGGGGACACAGGACAGCGGCCGTTGATTTTCTTGCTCCCTAAGGCAATCAACCATTCACAGCCTACCTGTTACCAGCGAGATCCACAGTCTGCCTCATTCCCCCACGCCATCCACCCAGCCGGGCCGGCACAGTGCCTTCTGGGTGTTGAAGTCCTACATTGCAACGGACACCAACAGGATGTGTCGACCACATGAGGGGGAGGAGCGTTATGTGCTGGAGCAAAATGTACAACAGGAAGGAACATTCGTGAATAGGACATGCTGCAATGCTGGGCGCTGAGGAAGGCGAAAGTTGCCGAAATGCATTCGCCGCCATTGCTGTAGCAAGAAATAAACGAGCTACCTGACCTGTATTCCCCTTGGCTTTCCGCGTTCTTCTTGGAGGGATGTTTGTGATATATATATATATATATATATATATATATATATATATATATATATATATATATATATATATATATATATGCACTGAAAAAAACATAGGTTTTAGACATGTTATAGTTAGGAATTAGGATTTAAAAAACCTTAGAAATTCACTGAAAAAACATAGGTTTCAGGGGTGTTATAGTTAGTTGGACATTTCACAAGAACAAAACCATTGAAATTCCTCCGTAATAGTTAGTTCTGTTAACCATAACTTGTGCGCCCGCAATCCACTGCGGATGGTGTCACATATTACATCATTTACGACATTGTCAGTGACATCACTGATGAAATCGCTGATGACATCTCAAATGACATCACCGATGACATCACTGATTATATCATCCAGTGAATGTGGTTTGGTTCCGAATTTACATATGTATTATATATATAGCAATCTGCATTGACGAATGAGTGGAAGTATAAGTGTCTGGATGGAGGATTTACTAGCAGTGTGATTGACTGTTTAAGAAACTAATTTAAAGTGGCTCAATAAATATATGGGATAGTGATTAAACTGTGTGAGTATCTGTATCACTCAGTCTCTTGTTGTATAAACTACTGCATATGTTGGTTACTAGCTATGTGAAAGTCTATATTAGTTATTAATTAGTTAAGTGAATATTTGTATGGGAGAGTGAATGTGTGTGTCATTATGTGGGTGGTGAGTGACTGTCCAAAGATGTGTCAATAGTTGATTTAGTAGGTATATGAGGTTAAGACTGCATGTGGAAACAGTTGTTTGGGTGAGTGAATGTCTTTATGGGTGTAGTGATGAGTCAATATATTTCTCAATGATACATGTCCAACAAAGTAGAAATATAGAAGTCAGTGTATGTGACAGTTGTTGTATATAAATAAGTATACATAAGACTAAGTGATTGTATGAGTGACTGTATGTATAACTGTATACTTGTAATGGTGATTTTATAACACACTAAGTATGAGTTGCTATCTATAGAAATACATTATGGCTGAGATACCCGCCACCCCCTCTCAACACAATCCCCAAGGATGGGAAACCGGAAACAGTTCTGAAGTCTTTGGAAGACGGGAGGGAGTAACCCCCCCGGCCGTATTTATTAAAATATGAAACAAAATTAAACATTAAATAAACAGTTTCATATTATGTACAATTTCATTACCACATTGCGATGTTTGGCTAACCTTAACAGATTCTCTAATACAAAGGTTCTCCTAGCCGAACTAACATCCTGCAAAACATTTACTTGCAATTTTGAAATTGTACATCCTAACGTTTAAGGGCCAACGGCAAGGTCGTAACCGGTGTCAAGATCCCTAACCCAGAAATATCGCCCTCACTTGTGAGGGGCGGCCCAGAGGCGTACCTCAAGTGCAATTACCAATTTCCCTTGACTTGACGGGGGCCCCAATAAAACTCGACGCCACTTAGAGGTCGTACGAGGACTCGTGTGAGGTATCTAGAAGGTCGCGTAGACCCCTCCCCAAACCCCACACAACTTACCATATCTGCCGTCGCAGACGTCCTGGCCCCGGGAAATTCCCCAGGAGGGGGCTGTAACCCCTCCTACCCAGGAAGGGGCCTTGACCGCCTTTCCTCTTCTTTCGGCGACCCATCCTTAGAAGGGACCGCCTCCCCGTTGAGGGGCCAATGGCCACCTCCCCCGAGCGCTCCCATCCGTGCTGGGTGACGCCCACTCATAGGGATCTTCCAATTAGTGCTCACCGATCATGACCTTACCGCCCGACCAAAATAAATACGACAATGCTAACTAAATGACTAAACTAAAAAATACAGTAGCAACTATACTTTTATTAAAAGCATGCTTACCAATGAACACTAAAGCAGAATTTCTTTATTTGCAAAACGTAACACAAATCGACATTCTTTATTACATACTCAAAATCATCACGATAATACCACAACCTGTAAACGAAAATCAGAGTTATCCATCAACTTTATTCAAAACCACTTGCTGTCATCAGGGGCTGGTGGGTGGGTCAAAATTGGCTCTTCGTTCCGTCTCGAGCTCACGTGCAGCGAGGAGGTGCAGCTTCAGAGCACAGGAACAAGAGGATGCCTTCGGATCTTGCTTCTCCTTTTATCCGTCTTCAGGGCGGGCGTAAACCCGCCCCTGCCTGCCCCTAGGGCGTGGCCAGCCGCGTCAGTGTCTAGGCCAAACCACTCTAGGGCGGAAAAAGGCGCGTCCGGCTACGCCGCTTCGGGCATACCAGCCGAGACTCGCCTCCCGCCCAAGATGGCTTCCCGGGGGGATCGTGGTACTCTGCCATACGTTCGGGGGGACCGAGTGGTCGCCCCTTTCCATATGGCTGAGATACCCGCCACCCCCTCTCAACACAATCCCCAAGGATGGGAAACCGGAAACAGTTCTGAAGTCTTTGGAAGACGGGAGGGAGTAACCCCCCCGGCCGTATTTATTAAAATATGAAACAAAATTAAACATTAAATAAACAGTTTCATATTATGTACAATTTCATTACCACATTGCGATGTTTGGCTAACCTTAACAGATTCTCTAATACAAAGGTTCTCCTAGCCGAACTAACATCCTGCAAAACATTTACTTGCAATTTTGAAATTGTACATCCTAACGTTTAAGGGCCAACGGCAAGGTCGTAACCGGTGTCAAGATCCCTAACCCAGAAATATCGCCCTCACTTGTGAGGGGCGGCCCAGAGGCGTACCTCAAGTGCAATTACCAATTTCCCTTGACTTGACGGGGGCCCCAATAAAACTCGACGCCACTTAGAGGTCGTACGAGGACTCGTGTGAGGTATCTAGAAGGTCGCGTAGACCCCTCCCCAAACCCCACACAACTTACCATATCTGCCGTCGCAGACGTCCTGGCCCCGGGAAATTCCCCAGGAGGGGGCTGTAACCCCTCCTACCCAGGAAGGGGCCTTGACCGCCTTTCCTCTTCTTTCGGCGACCCATCCTTAGAAGGGACCGCCTCCCCGTTGAGGGGCCAATGGCCACCTCCCCCGAGCGCTCCCATCCGTGCTGGGTGACGCCCACTCATAGGGATCTTCCAATTAGTGCTCACCGATCATGACCTTACCGCCACAGGCCGGATAGTTGACCGGCTATCCGGACCCCCCACACACTCCTACCTAAAGGTCATGGTGTAACGTTTTTAGCCATGCTAAGAAGTCTCCTATGAGTAACTCATTCCCCACTCGAGACAAATGCACTCCATCCCCCAAATACATACTGTCATCATTAATACACCCATGTGAAATAGCATGCAGTGTCTTGGAACGGAACAACCTACTCACTTTGTTATTAAGCTTCCTAACAGAATGATTTAAAGCAGGAACCGAAATAGCCCCCCGCCACACTTTTCGTGGGATCATATGGGACCACGCAATTGTGCACCCTGGAACTCTCCTCGCTAACCAACTTACAGTGGAAAGCATCGCCTCAAGAAGAAGTCGTCCACCAGTGGTGACCAAATCATTACCCCCAAGATGTACTATCACTACAGACGGCGGTGACCTCGTCCGCCCTAGCAAACCCTCAAAAAATGATTGAAACTGGTCAATACAGAGACCGCCTCTTCCGTAGAAGGACACACTGTACCCGTATTCCCCAGCTACGTGAATCATATCACCTGCCTTGAATACGTCTGCGGCACGTCTCACGTATGAGTGGCCCACAACCCACACCTCCTTTTTCACAGCCGGTGATGTCTGACCGCTGGCCTGGTGTAGGGTCGACTGCAAAGTCCGCCCCGCCTCGTAGGCTTGCGCAACTGAAAACCAAACAAAAACAAGAAGCGTGAGTACATTGCTACAGCTTCACAACATGTGCAACCGCACATACCTTTTATAACAATTGGAGGACCAACGCCCCACCCGTTTAACTTGTTCAACATCCAGACCCCTGGCTGTAGCTTCTGTAGCAGCCCCTATCCGAAAGGAATGGGTCCCAAACTCGCCCGGGTTCAAGCCCGCAGCGGCAATCGACATCGCAAGCACCCGCTGAAACCGAAACTTTGTCAGTGGGGTGGCGTCAGCGTGTCTCAACAAGGTCCCCCCCCATGATGCCACCCTTCGTGCTAAATAATCTTCTAGACACCTTACCGGGCACATGGAGGACCCGGGAATCCTGCGTATGATTACGCAGTCACCCATCCCACTTTGATCGGTCTTGGACCTGACAAATGAGACCGTTATCGTCTCCCCTCTGATCTGGACGTGCTCCTGGCACAATCCTCCTGTCACATCCTGCTTGTTCCTTGCCACTAATTCGCTTACCCGCATAGCCCCATGGAATGCCAGCGTAAAAGCGGCTCGGAATAACACTGTCTCAAACTGAGATGAACACGTAGCAGGGAGTCTGGATAATAACTGGGCCAGCCTATCCAAACCTATCGGGCGCCTCTCATCTACTCTGCGACCCTCAAGGCGTTGCCACCCCCGTAGCGCTTTCTGTACAACAAAAGACGCTGTCGGGTCATGGATCCCGTGAGCCCTAGCAACAAAGGAAATGGCAGCCCGATGCCTCTGAGCAGTGGCCACCGATTTCCCGACCCGATGTAAGGACATCAGAAAATACACCACCCACTCTTCCTGGCCCCAAAGCTCCTCCCTATCAGTCCCCAAAAAGGCCAAATAGGACCGGAACGCCCCTTCATATGCCTTCCTCGTCCTGGGTGCTAAACTCTCTCCCACGAGGTTACGAAGTTCGGGGCACCGAGAGACCAGAGAGCTTCGGGAAAGGGTGCCGGCTCCGGGTCCGCTGTGGGAAGGAAACCCCAGAAAGCCTGCATACGAAAACGAGACAGTGCATCAGCCGCCTGGTTCATTACCCCTGGGACATGTCTTGCTCTGAATAGCACATTCAATTGCATACATAGTAAAACAATTTCCTTGAGCAGTCTCAAAATCCATTTGCATCGTGCTGCCTGACTATTGATACACTCGACCACGGTCATATTGTCAGACCAAAATACCACAGAGTGATCTTTGAACCCTTCGGGCCAAGTTCTCAGGGCCACTAAAATGGGGAAAAGTTCCAGGAAAGCAATGTTACTTGTCAGTCCACTATCATGCCACCATGTCGGCCACTTTTGTGCAGACCATCTCGTGCCGAATATGGCACCGAAACCTATGCTCCCTGCCGAATCTGTCCACAGCCCCAGCTCCTCAGAGGACACGGCTGGTTTGTTCCAGACGACTCGACCATTGAAATCCGCCAGAAATGCCAACCATATGCGCATGTCCTGGCGGACCTCTGCCGAGAGCCTTGTGCGATGATGGCACTCCTTCAGGCCGACCATGGCTTGAGCGATCGAACGGGAAAAGGGGCGGGCCATTGGTATGACCCTCAGGGCAAAATTCAACTGGCCAACTAACTGCTGTAATTGATGCAGCTTAACCTTAGGTCCCCTTATACACATCTGCAGGGATGTCCTGAACTTTGACACTTTGTCAGCTGGTAAACGAAAACAACCTTCTGCGGAGTCTAACTCAATCCCCAGAAACTCGAGGCAAGTGGAAGGCCCCACAGTCTTACCTGGTGCCAATGGCACGCCAAACTGATTCATCAAGACACAAAACTGTGCCAAGGCCTGCCCACATTCCGGGTCCCCGGCTGCCCCCAGGAACAAAAAATCATCAAGGTAATGCATCACATTTTGGAAACCCGTCTTCCTTGTGAAGACCCATTGTAGAAAACTACTGAATTTTTCGAAATAGGCACAAGATATAGAGCACCCCATCGGCATACACCTATCCATGTAATAATGACCCTGAAACATGAAACCTAAGAGACGCTGATCGTCTGGATGTACCGGGAGCAACCGGAACGCTGACTCGATATCAGATTTTGCCATCAGCGCCCCGGGCCCCAGGCGATTCAAAATGGCTACGGCCTCATCGAAGGATGCGTACCGCACCGAACACACTTCCGGGTCTATCGCTCCGTTTACGGAAAGACCACGTGGGGCTGATAAATTATGTATCAGCCGAAACTCACCCGGGTCCTTCTTTGGGACCACACCTAAAGGGGAACAAACAAAATTAGGAACCGGTGGTACACTAAACGGACCGGCGACTCGACCTCGAGTAACCTCCTTCCTGATCTTATCCTGTACCACCGTCGTATGCTGAAAGACCGATAGCTGATTTTTACATTTCGTTGCACCTTGAAAGTCCCCCACTGGGATGCGGAAACCATAAGAAAACCCGTTCCGCAACACCCCAGCAGAAGCACGATCCGGGTATTCACTGAGCCAAGGAATCATTGCCAAGGTATCAATCGGGGTAGGTAAAGGCGCCCCTCGGACTATGTTAGACCTGTTTGGCGCCTCCTCTACCCCCGTTATCACCCGTTTTGGCTCTGCACGTGGACTCAGGATGGGAAGATTGCCCACACCCACTACATTCGTGTCTAAATTTGCACGATCCCTGGGGCCTAGTACATTTACCCCTGTTGAAGTTCCAACAAACCCCCCTTTTTCCTGTGTTACCGGCAGGCTTCGAGTAATTGTCTGTACCCGCACCTGACCGAAAGGGCGTCCCCGCATACTGGCGGGAAGATTCGCCAACGATACTCCCTACTAATGGCAATTTTAACATACCAGTCTCCTTCATTTTGGACCATGACACAGAATCATAACAATCCCATGTTAAGTTTTTATCATGTTCTTTAGCTTTTCTAAACAGGTTATCATAGCAGAACCAATGATTACCCTCGTGTGATACCGAGTACCCCATGATTCGTGACTGATAAATCAGCAATTCGGGTAACAGATCGAGCCTTCGCTCCCCCAAGATCGATGTAAAAACCCCCCACGCTTGGCCCCGATTGCCAATGTTTTCATTTACCTTAAAGGCGGCCATTTTTGCGCGCCAAACACTCGGATGCATGAGCTCCTTCTGGCCCTTGACATGCTCCATCTCATAGTGATCAGTAAGCAACGAGAATATGTTTACGTATTCCCCTGCCCATATTTTTTCCTTAATTGCCAAAGGAACATGCTGACCCAATTTTTCCCTACGAGAGGGTGCCGACTCATCCCTCGCAATCGGCAATGGCCGCTTACCTGCACCGGACGTTGTCTCTGCTACTGAACCCATCCCCTGTGGCTTCTCTACTGCTGCAGCCGGCGTGGACACCTTCGCTGCTTCCCGTGACTCACGCAGTTGCTTCATTAGCTCCTGCGCGTCGACAGCCGTGGCGCCCTCGCTACCTTTTCCCAACCACGCTGCCAATTGTGCTGCCAGCTCGGGCGGCATATCTCCCTCGGACACGGGGGTGACCACAACGGGAATCGGATTCCCTTCCTTCGGCACGGGAGTTGGTGCCTCGAGCGGGGCACTGGGACCCGGGATGTCTTCTCCCGCTGCTCCCCTCCTGGGCCTCTTGTTTTTCCCTCCCGGGGCTGATCCCGCCAAAGGACGTTTCGGTCCCCCTTCCTCGTTCTTATCCATTCGCCTCTTTAATTCGGTCATCTCCTTCATGAGAACGCGCAGCATCTGTTCGGTAGTCATGCGCTTTCCCGCCTTCTTCGGCATTCTCCAACAGAGTATCTGCAAAACAAACAAGAACGATTACAACGCTCAAAATTGGCTCTTCGTTCCGTCTCGAGCTCACGTGCAGCGAGGAGGTGCAGCTTCAGAGCACAGGAACAAGAGGATGCCTTCGGATCTTGCTTCTCCTTTTATCCGTCTTCAGGGCGGGCGTAAACCCGCCCCTGCCTGCCCCTAGGGCGTGGCCAGCCGCGTCAGTGTCTAGGCCAAACCACTCTAGGGCGGAAAAAGGCGCGCCCCGGCTACGCCGCTTCGGGCATACCAGCCGAGACTCGCCTCCCGCCCAAGATGGCTTCCCGGGGGGATCGTGGTACTCTGCCATACGTTCGGGGGGACCGAGTGGTCGCCCCTTTCCAGAAGTGGTGTTTGTATAAGTGTGTAGCTGAGTATATGTAAGTA